>NC_088366.1:62292273-62327273 GCF_034508935.2 Berghia stephanieae | reverse complement strand
CTCAAAACGGTCAATCTCCTCTCCGCCCACTACCCGGAAAGATTAGGGCTGATCATCTGTGTCAACCACAATCCAATATTCCACGCCTTTTGGAAAGCGATCAAGAAGTTTTTAGCGCCCAATACTGTAGCTAAGGTGATATATATATATATATATATATATATATATATATATATATATATATATATATATATATATATATATATATATATATATATATATATATAATACAATTTGTGACCCACCGTCTCTAAACAGTATTATGTCGGGATGACTTGGGTGCAAAAAATTGAATTTATTGACAAAAAAACGAAACTTGGGGTTTGTTTTGATTTGTTATGTTACAGAATGAAGACAATTTCTCACAATGCAAAAGCTGAAAAATTGGTATTTACTATCAATTTAATTCTAAAGTCACTTTTTGGGGTCCAATTCATTCCGACATAATACCGTTTTGAGACGACGGGTCACATTTGGTAAACGTACGGGGAGATGGAATTTGGCAGATTATATAATATAATATTAGGATTCAATAGTCTGATTGATTTCACGTCCGCCCAGCAACGGCGAGCAGCTTGGTTCTAAACAAAGAAAAATCAGTCCTTTTTTATTCTTCGTGCTGGCTAGAAATTTTTTCACATGTCATGTGATCAGAATGTATAAAAGTCAAAACATGATCAGATTTACAATGTTTTTTTTTCCTCTGGATACACTTTTATGGTCGTCGGAGAAGTATTTCATAAGTGCGTCCGCAATTGCTCCGATTGTTTAGAAACAGTTACTAAGTTACCATGCGTCATTACGAGGGAAATGACATCTCGACTGTTGAAGCCTATTGATCGCATCGGTTTGTTTATTTTTCAGTTAAAAAAAAAAATAGGGGTTTAAAAATGTTATCACTCATTATTTGTGTCATATGAGCTGTGCTTCTCTAAGGAAATAGAGGGTTTTAATTGTACACTATGTACAATGCATCACGCATTGTCCATTATATAAATATCACACGAAGAATAGCTACTCGTAGAAGGGTTGCTTTTTGGTGTAGGCAAAACAAATATATCTAAAAAAATAATAATTGAGCTATATATAGCGCAATATCCACTAAATGTGCTCACAGCGCTTTACAAGGGGTTCCTGGTCAACAGCAACATTTAACATGTAGGACGGGACATGCCGCCTGTTAGGCGATATTACAATTTTTCTGACAAAGGCAACGCTGTTAACGGCCAGGTACTCATTTTACACCTGAGTACGGTGAGAGAATGTGAGTAAAGAGCCTTTTCCAAGGACTCAACTATGCGCCAAGCGCGAGGCTCGAACCCAGGACCTCCGATCCAAAAGCGAGTGTCATACCGCTAGACCACATAGCCGCACATCTACACATGGTTTACACCAAAATGATTATTCTATCTATAATTAATCGTTCAAGTGATACCTACGTGATGCGTGATATGTGGTTGCACAGTTTTGTTTTTTGAAAAAGAAAATTTAATAATAACATCTTTATTTTCTTCCATTCTCGCATCGCCAGATGAAACTAATCCGATCTGAGATCAAAATCCGCCAAGCTTTCTCCACCTACTTCCCCGAAGATCTCGCCACTTGGATGTGGGATGAAATTACTATAAATAAAACCAAACCTCTCACTACGTCACAAAAACAATTCTGGGCCGCCCCTGCCTCGCCAGGCGACCACGACCCGAGGGGATGCCCTTCCTATATTGAAAACTATATCGACAAATTCTCACCCGGTCGGGATATCCGATACATTCCCGGTGAGAGTAAAAAATATTGTCCACATCCGAACATCGCAGCGGCTCCGGGTTCCAATCTAGAAGAGTCTTTACTTTCCGAGGTTAACGGAGATCGACCCCACGGAAACAACGCTGTGGACCAGTCACCCGCGAGTGGTTTGATCGAGTCGGACGGTTCTGATGAGGTGATGCCCGATATAACGGTTCTGGAGGAGGACGGAGATCTGTATGGCGACGAGGATGACGTCTCCAGCGACGAAGAAGACCAACCCGTGCATCACCGACACCGCGACATCAAATAGTCCCAAGTGATGATAGAAGCCTTTCGCGACACAAACGCCGTGCAGCGTATCTCGGTAACATCACCTGGATAAACTAATCACGAGTATTTTGTTTGAATCACTCGTGATGTATGCATAACTTTTAAAAAACCTATTACATTACTGCCATGTACTGACAAAAAATTGCCATGATTCAGTTGGATTAGAATCTTTGTTATTACTTCAAATATTGATCAATCGGCAATATTTATTACATCTCTCAACTTATCAGAAATTCTTAAATCTAAGACTTTTTTCAACTCTCTCTCGAGTTCACTATCGAACAAATTGATTGTTCGATTTTCTCTTCATATGAACTCGAGAGTGTTAAAAGACTATATTATTATGGTCTTGTCGATCGCAAGATCCTGGGTTCGAACCCCCTCTAATCGGACATAGTTGAGCCCGTGGAAAAAGCTCTTTACTCACATTGTCTCACACGAATAATCATGTGAAAAACGAATATCTGCTCGTTAACAGCGTTTCTCTGACCGAAAAAAAAAATATCGCCTGACAGACGTCATTTTTTCGTCCAACATTTTAAGTATTATTGCTGCCGGCTAAAGACAAAATGTAAAGCGCTTTGAGCAGATTTACTGGGTTTTGCTCTATACAAATAAATGCTCAAGTTTAAAGTTTAAGTTTCAAGACGAAGTTTACACGTTTAGGCACATCTTAATCCATTGATATTTGAAGTAAAAATAAAGATTTCCTGTCCTAAATGATAAAAGAATCTCATTTCATTGCAGGGAAAAAAATAATTGAGAGCTATCTTTGTTGTGTTAAAGAACCTCTCCCCCCCCCTCCCTTATTGTAATTAACCGATCACGTGATATTTTTGAGATACGACGTATAGCCTATGATGTAGCGAAAGGTAAATATTGTCAACAATGGTGCTGAATAATACTGAAGATGGTCATAATAATTATTTCAACAAAAGCAATCATCATCCACCAGATGACCGTTGTACTTTGGAGAGAAAGACTCGCGAGGTCCCAGGTTTGAGTGTTGTATTTTGTTGGTTTTTTTTTTGCCAAGACGAGGGTCAGGGTCATTGAAATCGATCGATATTAGAAGGACGTACGAAATTTCTGACCAAATTTTTTTTAATATTGTTTTTTTTTTTTTTCCAGAGTACGACAGTTAACTGGTTAATCGTGTTTCATTGTTGATTTGATCACGTGGGTTAGGATATCTCATGTTATCAAAGTTATAATAATATTAGAAAACGGTAGGGACTGCCTGAAGCCGGTGGTCGTAAAATACTAACGAAAGAGTGAAAATGGAGAGGCTTCCTATGGGAACAAAACAGATAATAATATTATGATTTGCCAATTTCAAATCGATAGCCACGCCTTGTAAAAGTTTTTTTTAAATTAATCATTTCTAACATAAAACGTGCGTGATCCTTGATCAAATGTGACCCACCGTGGCAAAGTGGTATTTTGTAAGCTTGAGCTAGATTTTTATAATTGAATTTAAAGCCAAAAACAAGAGTCTTTGGGTTAATTTCTCCTCATCATGATGAAAAAGAATAAATACAACTCCTAACGTCGCACCAAACTCTAAGATGGCATTTTTTCATGCGTGGCAAGTATCATGAACTGTTTGAATGGTATGGGGTGTTCACTTTATATGTGAGAAGTTTGGCGATCGAAATGGAAATGTTGCAAGATTGAAATATTATAAAAATTAGTTCAAGCTTTCGATACTTTGAAATCATGAAATAGCTACTTACCCATTGTGAACAAAAACCCCAAAATGTGATAAAACCTAATATAATGCTTCCAGGTTCCATTGTTTGTGATTGTTTGTGTGATTGATAAGAATTTGATACACATTATACTTGTTGATTTCTGAGAAACCCTAGCAAATTTAAAGTTTAAAGGATAATATACGTTTTACTTTTCATTTTGTTCATCAAATTTGTCACGCGCATAAATAGAACATAGAGAATGATAAATAAATAAGGATTCGACTAGAGTGGTCTCCCCCTTTTCCTTTCAATTAACTCCGGGTTGAATGTCTTAAAAATTGAAATCACAAAACTTTCCATTCCTTTTTAAAGAAATACTTTATATATAAGATTTCTCCTCCTTTACAAAATAGCACGTTACTTATAATTTGAAGCAGATAGATGTGAGTTGAGGATATTTAGTAGCTTGACATAAACCAATAATATGGACACTATTTACATAATAAATACTCCACAAATGAATCTTAATTCATTTGTTTTAACTAAATTATCGTATAGAAATAACATATAAAAACTATAAAACATTAGCTTTGATACTACGGCTATAATTTGTTTCAGAAAAATGTAATAAATAGGCATGGAGTAAAAGTAACCCAGGTAAACTACGGATATAGTCGGTGTTAGGGTTGAGTGGGTTAAACTTGAGTGAATTTATTTTTAATTTGAATAACTTCTTCGTCTCTGCCACGCAATTCTACCTGACCACCATTTTATTTTTGGCATGTTATGGGTTTCGCTAGTAAGCTACAAGTACTAAGAAAATTGTTCAAAAACAGAAAGTTGTCATTTATTAAGCTTACGGCTTTCAGATCACCTCATAATTGGCACGACTGCACGACTGGGCGAGGTTTTACAAAATATCACTTTACCCTCATTTCTTTTTGACTGTGTCCTGTGAACTAAGCCGATTATTTTACTTCTAAAATGAGCTGGTCATTTGTTATTTATTTGTATAACTTGTTATGATTCATACACATGTTGTTGACCCACTTATACAATGCAAAGCTTGTGTGTTGGAGATCGTCCATTAACATATTGGCGCATACATACAACTACAATACAAGGTTGTGAATTTAAGATTATTAACCCCCCCCCCCCCTCCAATAAAAAAAAAACAAAGAACAAAAAACAAAACAAAAAAACAAGCAAACAAAACAAACAAAGAACAAACAAAAAACAAACAAAAAAACAAAACAAAGAAAAACAAACAAAATAAGTTGTTTCAAAGATTCCTTATTTGAAATTATTATAACGTGGCTTTGGCCCAGAATAAAATAAAATATGATATTGCAAAGAAAACTGAAGAAAAATATATAGGTAGAAAGAATACAATTAAAATAGAAATTAGTTTTACACAGCCTTTTGTATTATTTTCTGTTTTGTATATTTTTGAATTACCACTAAGTTTATTTCAGCACCCAATATGTAAACAGTCGGTGAAACTATAATTTACTTTAGAATCTTTCATATTTATGTTTTCCCCGTACACCTGTAAAAGAGATCCTCTTTATAGAACAATTTTTGTTTATATAATTTAATTTTTGCTGCTTTATTTGCGTTTTGTCCATATCCAAGGACAAGAATAAAGGATTGGATTCTTGAGCTATATGTATGAGTCTTTTGGCGAGTCTGTGAGATTTTTGTAACTTTTCTTTTGGCATTATTTTTGTTTTCCTTACTGGAAGAATTGCCGATTCAACACTATTAATCTCATCTTCTGCTTAAACTTAAAGTCAACACCCTTTGTTGGTCCCAAATTATCTGCTCTTTATTTTGACATACTTGACTTATGCCCCTTGTTTACAAGCTGTTCGCGAAATAAAGATAAATTATTTTACGTTAAACGGAAACGGAGTTATAACCTTTCAACTTTCAACCTCGTTTTTGAGTAGTCGGTTCCTGCTTCGTTTTTAAGATATTTAATTTAATGAATATAAGAGTTACAATGTCCAAAAACAGGTGTTTTTTTTTAATGAAAATACTTTTATTGACTGACTGTTTAAGAAAAAAAAAAACGAAATCCATAATATACAAAATAATATATGATGTTTATCAATAACCATACTTAGCAGAGTTATATTTTAACACTTGTATTTCTATTTTTAAAATCTATACCCGACTCTATCTGTGTTATATTTATATATATATTACATATTTAAATCTTTTGTACATTCGATGTGTTAATAATTGCTGTCCTCGATAACGAATGCATTCCAAATGTAATTTACTTTTACGTTTTACGCAGATATCTTTATTTTTTCTTTCTTCTTATTTATCTTCAATATTGTATTAATTTAATTTATTTAGCTATTTATTTTTCATCGTTTATTATAACTATTTTTACTAGTATGTCCAGAAACAGATAGGATTAGGAATATCGAGTCTATACAATTACATGTTGCAAGATATATGTATATATATATATATATATATATATATATATATATATATATATATATATATATATATATATATATATATATAAATGAACCACAAGTTTTATTATTTATTATAAATTCATTTACAGCATTCATTCACCAAGTGTTTTTCTTCTTTCTGTGTCCTGGCATTTTGTCATTATCGGATATGAGATTTTCCTCCATCCATTTTTTTTTACTGCGACACGCGACTTTTTTTTTTTTTTGATGCTTTTGTCATCAAGTTGACTTATCAATTGCTGGGTGGGGATTCTGACCTCCCACAGTGGGCAGGGAGGTACGTTCTGTGTCTTCTATACCCCCATACCCGTTTTCCAATTGTTACCTGTCATTGTCTTGGAATGAGATTACTTACTTAGTTTTGTCCTGATCCTTGCCGGAGTTCCTTGGCTGGGAGGGAAACAGTCGAATGTACAGTTATAGTTTTGGGAGATGATATTTTTTTCCTTGTAAATCATCTCTCTGTTATGCATTGTATTATGTTTAGTTTACATATTATATTATATGATTGGTAAACATTTGAGTGTATTCCTCTTAGTTGGGACCTGTGCTTGTGTCTGGATGAGACTTTTAGGTGATCTCAAACTAAGTACTTTGACGGTGTGCTCTTGGAATCTACATCTGTTCCCAATTGAACCAGTTCCCCTTTGTCTTACCTTTTCTTTTGTGCTTTAATTGTAATTCTAGAACTTTTTACTATCCCATTTTCTTCTTTTTTACTGGCGCTGATATAACCTTAATGTGTTGCAAGCGCCGTAAAACCCTTAAAAACAAAAACAAAAAAACTTATCAATTGGATTCAGTAGTCTGATATCACGCCGCCCGGCAAAGGTGGCCATCTTGGTTCTAAACAAAGAAAATCATTACTTTTTATTCTTCATGCTGTCTAGAACTTTTCATAGGCCTTGTGATCAGAATGTGTAAAAGTCAAAACATGATCAAATTTATGGGGTTTTTTTTCCTCTGGATACGCTTTTATGCTCGACGGATAAATATTTCTTACGGGCGTCCGCCATTGTTCCGATAGTTTAGAGCCAGTGTTGCTAAGTTACCATGCGTCATTAGGAAGGAAGTGACGTTACGACTGTTGAAGAGTATTTAGATAGACTTGGGTGGGATCCACTGACCTCCCATTGTGGGAAGGAGTCCAGTTCAGGGGTCTTCAATGGGCATGACCTATATTCCATTTCCATGTACGTGCTCGAGGTCATTGGTCACAATGGAATATGTGCTCAAAGTAACCCACATAGTGAAAAGTGTTCACAGTTTTTGAAATAGCTAACATCACGATTGGTCATTTTGTTCAGCTTGACACATGTGTATATTTACAACTTTCATAAACAAAGCAGCGTGTTTACACTTCTGAAGAAGAGTATCCAATCGTTGGACAGCAACAAATCATGTGATTGATGACTTGTTTGGACGCAGACATGAATATAGATCGCTCCAATTCCCCCATAATATCTGCTTTCTCATTTCTATGCTGCTCTGTCTTTGTTCTGGAGTGAGAGATTTCTCGATTTATATCCTGCTACTGGCAGGGATCCTTATTTGGGAGGGAGACAGTCAAATGTATAGTACCCTTATTTTGAGAGACGATATTTTATTCCTTGTAAATCATCTCTCTGGTACTATTATGTGTACCTGGTAAACATTTAGAGTGTATTCTTCATGGCGGACTCCTTTGTTTGATGTTTGTGCCTGGATGGAACTTTTAGGTAATGTCAATAATACATGCACACCAGTGGATTGATCATGGAATCTTCTGATCCCTGTTTGTGCGGCTATGTGGTCTAGCGGTATGACACTCGCTTTCGGATCGGAAGGTCCTGGGTTAGAGCCTCGCGCTCGGGCATAGTTGAGTCCTTGAAAAAGACTCTTTACTCACATTCTCTCACCGTACTCAGGTGTAAAATGAGTACCTGGCCGTTAACAGCGTTGTCTTTGTCCGAAAAATTGTAATATCGCCTAATAGGGGTCATGTCCCGTCCTACATGTTAAATGTTGCTGTTGACCAGGGGACCCTTGTAAAGCGCTTTGATCACATTTAATGGATATTGCGCTATATAAAGCTCAATTTAAATTTAATTTAAACCAGCCCCCCTTTATCTTCTCTTTTCTTCAGTGCTTTCGACTTCATATCTATATAACTTCCCCCTATCAACTTCCTTTTTACTGGCGCTGGAATTACCAACCAGTGTCGCAAAAAGCCGTAAAACTATTAAAACAAACCAAACAAAAAACAAACCAAAAAAAAAAACAAAACAAAAAACAAGCTGACTTACGATCTGGAGGTCGAAAGTTCCAATCTCACTGTGGGTCGCGCAAAACTGAGTACCATTAATAATTTACTTCACACCGGCTGTAGCATAGGCCATCGACAGGTCCTCTCCATTTTGTGCCATCTTCTCTGCGGCTTCTCTCCACGTAAACCCTTAATTTTTAGATCCTCCAGCAAGCCTACCTCCGGCTGAATAATTGGGAAAGGCTTCTTTACTCACATTCGTGACCCATCGCCTTCAAACAGTATTATGCGTGGATGAACCAGATGCTTAAAAGTCAAATTTAAGTCAATCTGTCTCACGATAATGAAAGTAGTTTGATTTTTAGTACTCTAAAATCCTCTATTAATTAAACACATTAACTCAAGTCAAGACTGATATTTTTTGGTTCTAAATTCAATTTTCAGCCCTTTAATACCCCATTTAATTCGGCTATGTGGTCTAGTGTTGTGACACTCGCTTTTGGATCAGAATGTCCTGGGTTCGAGTCTCGCTTGGCGCATAGTTGAGTTCTCGGAAAAGGCTCTTTACTAACATTCTCAATCTCTCACCGTACTCAGGTGTGAAATGGGTGCCTGACCGTTAACAGCATTATCACTCTCGGAAAAAATAATGTTACATCTCCATCAGGCGTCATGTCTCGTTCTACATATTACGTGTTGCTGTTGGTTAGGGACCCCTTGCAAAGCGCTTTGAGCACGCTAAGTGGATATTGCTCTATATAAAAGCTCAAGTTTTCTTTAGTAGTCCCGATAATAATATAATTTTGAGACGATGGGTCACAAGTAAGACGAGTTTATTTTTAGAATGTTCAACTATTCTCCCCCTTAGTCACTTTAAGCCAAGTGCTTATCTTTAAATAAAATGTAGGCTCAAGAGTTGAATAATTCAAGAAGACGAAATTATTAATCGTCGCATATTCATAATAATATATTGAAGAGCAAGAGAGGAAAACAGACATAATTTTGCAAAACCTGAATTACCTCCCTTACTTTACTCAGTACTTATCGTACTTCGATAACTCTTTTACGTTTGGGGGTAGAGCATACATAGTCCATCAACTATTTGCATTGAAATAGTGGGTACCATTTGAAAGAACGTGCATAGTCCACCAGCTATTTGCGTTGAAATAGTGGGTACCATTTGAAAGAACATGCATAGTCCACCAACTATTTGCATTGAAATAGTGGGTACCATTTGAAAGAACGTGCATAGTCCACCAGCTATTTGCATTGAAATAGTGGGTACCATTTGAAAGAACGTGCATAATCCACCAGCTATTTGCATTGAAATAGTGGGTACCATTTGAAAGAACGTGCATACTCCACCAACTATTTGCATTGAAATAGTGGGTACCATTTGAAAGAACGTGCATAGTCCACCAACTATTTGCATTGAAATAGTGGGTACCATTTGAAAGAACGTGCATAGTCCACCAACTATTTGCATTGAAATAGTGGGTACCATTTGAAAGAACATGCATAGTCCACCATCTATTTGCGTTGAAATAGTGGGTACCATTTAAAAGAACATGCATGGTCCACCAACTATTTGCATTGAAATAGTGGGTACCATTTGAAAGAACGTGCATAGTCCACCAACTATTTGCATTGAAATAGTGGGTACCATTTGAAAGAACGTGCATAGTCCACCAGCTATTTGCGTTGAAATACAGTGGACTCCGGATAAGACGATGCCCAGGGGAACCGAGAAAAAAATCGACTTATCCGAAAATCAACTTAACCGGAGTGTAACCAAATGAGCAAAAACGCATGTGAACAAGGCAAACCAATCAAGAATATGTATGTCCCTTCATATCGCGCGGTCTCTGTCGTGGTCATCAGAGGCTCCTACCCCCAATAGCCCCATAGAGGAATCAGAATACATAAAAATCGGAATTTGAGATAAAAAAGCGGAATCAACTTACTGTTATTGACTATGATATGTTTTGCAACAGAAAATGTAATAGACAATCCAAAAGTACTCAAATGATTAAAAATATAAAATGTGTAAAAATTTACAGATTGTATAAAGACTGAGAATGGGGTCAAATAATAATAGAGAACACACAGGTCCTGGCCGTCTGAGAGCAAAGCATTGAATGGATGGATTTAACCTTGTCAGGACCCTTCCCCCCCCCCCACACACACACCTAAACAAACAAACGCGCGTGCCGGTACGTACACACACACACACACACACACACACACACACACTTACACAGGGCTAAAATTAAATAGGGAAAGAAGCTGACCGTCCTCAATAATATTATTACGGAATGAAGCCAACATATAATATTACCAAGGTCATTGACCTCACAAATTGGAGTCACCATAATAATAATAATACTTCGGTCAACCCCCCTCCCAGACAGCACACACTTTGAAGGGACTAATCAGACACACAAAATGTGTGTTGATTGACCATAGGAGATGCTGACGAAATAAGCCATAGCTCACTTTTTTTTCACTACAGACTTTTTTTTTTTTAATGTTCCTCCATTGGAAAGGTGAAAAGCGAAATTTTTGCCTTGAATGTGGAATGTATACCAATTAAGTGAAATTATTCCGCGAAAAGCGGAAAGGTAGGAGCCTCTAGGTCAAGGTCATGCTTCTTGTAAATCATGGAGACAAAAATAGCCGGTATGCCAATTTCCTATGCGATGATTTTCTGTCGCATGCCAGACTTTCCAAATGCATCGAATCTTCCTTTTCCGCAATAGGTTTGCCATTGTAGTTGTAGACTTGATTTGAATTCTTGATAAAATTGATACTAATTAAGAGGGGCCATTACATAGGATGGCCTGGGATTAGAACCCAAAAAAAATCTTGAACTTGAAGTTGAGAAATTAAAGTTATTCAATACTGCTTATGTACATTGAACACGGACGTCAGGCAAAGCACCTACATCACATCGATGTGCGCCAATCGTTCGCGGATACCACTGAAAATTCTTACTGATAGCTTTTTTAACCAATGGAAATACTTGTTTGTGATTTTATTGTAGTCATGAGTAATAAGAACATCGACTTAAGCGACATCGACTTATGTGGAGTTTTTTTTTTTTTTTACTAATGTTATATAGGAAGAAGGGGGAGGGACCAAGAAAAAAAATCGACTTGGGTAAAAATCGACTTAGGCAACGTCGAC
Source organism: Berghia stephanieae (assembly GCF_034508935.2). Classification (NCBI taxonomy): domain Eukaryota; kingdom Metazoa; phylum Mollusca; class Gastropoda; order Nudibranchia; family Aeolidiidae; genus Berghia; species Berghia stephanieae. The sequence goes on along the minus strand of NC_088366.1, from coordinate 62,315,574 downwards.
GTATCCAGAGTGCACTGTAGTGGGTACCATTTGAAAGAACGTGCATAGTCCACCAGCTATTTGCATTGAAATAGTGGGTACCATTTGAAAGAACGTGCATAGTCCACCAGCTATTTGCATTGAAATAGTGGGTACCATTTGAAAGAATACGACTTTGCATGTATTCCCCTGTTGGTCTCCATTTGTAAAAATAGAAAGAGGAAATTATTGATGGCTTATTTAACTTATATCGTGTACTATATTTATTTGTGATGAAATAAATGCAAATTCTAAAAAGTCACACAACAATATCGCTAATTGTGGTTTGTTTGTTTGGTTGTTGTTTTCTTTCTTCTCTCATTCGCTTTGTTTTTAATTGGGGGATTTTTAAGGCTTTATGGCGCTTCTAATATGATACAATTGTGACCCCTCGTCTCAAAACGGTATTAAATCGGGATGATTTTAAGATGCTGAAAATGGAATTTGTAGCCAGAAATATCAGACATAAGTTGCTTTATTCAGGAGAAGGAACATCATATTTTACTGTAGACTATAATTTGACTTTTTAGCATCTGGTCCATCCCGACATAATACCGGTTGGAGACGAGGGGTCACAATTAGTGCATTTTTCACTTGTGGTCTTGAAATAAAAATATCTACTTTTATAAAATGCTATAAGCATAAAAAAAATGGTTTGTTTAGTTTTTAAAGGTTTTACGGAGCTTGTGATACATGTGGACATTTCAGCACCAGCAACAAGGAAGAAAATGGGATATTCAAAAAAATTCTAGATTTACACCTGAAAACACAAGAGAAAAAGTAAGACAAAGATGTAGATTTCATGAGTATCAAGCACACCATCAATGTACAAATTTTGAGATCACCAAATAGTCTCATCTAGACATAGCAAATGATCCCACTGAAAAGAATACACTCAAATGTTTACAAATGATATTTTCAAAATAAAACATATAACAGTATCTACATGCCAGAAAGATGATGTACAATGAAAAAAAAAATATCAACTCCCAAAACTAACACCATATATTTGTCTGTTTCTCCTTCAGCCATGGACTCCGACAAGGGCCAAGACACAAGCAAGTAATCCCATTCCAACACAAAGACAGAAAGCAACTCTTTAAACAGATATAGGGGGATAGAAGACACAGAAAGTGACCTCCTGCTCACCACGGGAGGTCAGAAGTTGTTGTTTATTTGTTTTTTAGGGTTTTACGGCGCTTGCGACACATTAAGGTCATATCAGTGCCAGTAAAACAGAAAAAAAGTGGATCGTCAAAAAACAATTCTAGATTTACAACTGAAAACACACGAGAATAAGTAAGACAATGGGGAATGGTTCAAATAATGAAAAAATTAGATTCCAAGAGCACATCATCAGGGTTCTTAGTTTGAGATCACCTAAAAGAGTCATCTAGATATAGCACAAGATCCCACTGAGAGGAACACACTCAAATGTTTACAAATCATTTATAAAAAAATAAAAGATATAACTCAGTTCACGCCAGAGAGATGATTTACAAGGAAAAAAATAGCATCTCCCAAAACTATAGCTGTACATTTGACTATTCCCCTCCCAGACAAGGACTCCTGCCAGGGGCAGGACAAAACAAAGTAATCCCATTCCAAGACAAAGACAGAAAGCAAGTCGGAAAACATAAAAAGGGTAAAATAGAAGACACAGCAAAGGACCTCCTGCCCACCAAAGGAGACCAAAAGAGCCCACCCAAAACAAAAACAAAACAAAACAGCTGAGTATAGATAAACTACTCCAAGGAAGCACACTGTAATCATGACAGTTTAATTCATATATTTAGCCGCATACATTAGCAGTTTTATCGACAGATAGTATGCACTTGGCTAAGAAGCTCATAACATTGTCATCCGGGAGTATAGATAGTATGCGCTTGGCTAAGAAGCTCACAACATTGCCATCCGGAAGTATAACGTACCAACACACAAAACTGTGTGTATCCATGAACGTTTATAGTCTGGTTGATACAGTTCAGTGAGCATTACTCATAAACGCGGATGGCAAAAAACAATAACAAAGACCCATTGACGTCAACTGCATACTATCTATAACGGACAAACACAAAAAACTATGTAACCTTGATCTTTTATAGTCTGGTTAATACAGTTTAGTGAGAATTACTCAGATGGCAAAAAACAATAACAAAGACCAGAGTGACGTCATCTTCGGTCTATCTATAGATAGTATGCAGATGACGTCACTCAGGTCTTTGTTATTGTTTTTTTGCCATCCGCGTTTATGAGTAATGCTCACTCGACTGTATTAACCCGACTATAAACGTTCATGGATACACCAGTTTTGTGTGTTGGTCCGTTATACTTCCGGGTGGCAATGTTATGAGCTTCTTAGCCAAGCGCATACTATCTATAAGCTGACATGGAAAATGTGACTGGTAACTGGTAAAGCCTGAACATGCCAACATATATAAATAGACAAATAGATAGATAGATAGATAGATAGATAGATAGATAGATAGATAGATAGATAGATAGATAGATAGAAGAGAGAGAGAGAGAGAGAGAGAGAGAGAGAGAGAGAGAGAGAGAGAGAGAGAGAGAGAGAGAGAGAGGGGATATTATCAAAACGTATTAGAGATTTAAACATCTTTTATTTGAATGTAATTCTCAACTCACATCTATGAGGTATGACTAAACCAAACTTCCGGTTCGCTGAAATATTTCATATATCTGATTCTGATTATTGTACCAAAAAAAATAAAAATAATTCAATAGTCTACAAAATTAATTTTTATAAAAACAAATGTGATTTCTCAATTAAAGTTAAAGCTGTGGAATTCAAAACAAATGAACATATAAATTTTAACTATTGGAAAATCGTATATCTACTCTTCTTCAATAATAAAAATATGTAATATCAGTTGGACATGATTGTGTCAACATTAAAATGTGACTCACCGTCTCTAAACGGTATTATGTCGGGGTGACTTGGGTGCAAAAAATTGAATTTATTGACAAAAACGAGAAACTTGGGGTTTGTTTCGATTTGTTATGTTACAGAATGAAGACAATTTCTCACACTGCAAAAGCTCAAAAATTGGTATTTACTATCAATTTAATTCTAAAGTCACTTTTCGGGGTCCAATTCATTCCAAGATAATACCGTTTCGAGACGAAGGGTCACAAATGAAGAAAATAAAACAATTATCTTTCCCCCTATGCAAAAAAAAAAAAAAAAAAAGAAAAATTTAATGTTTTTGATAAAAAAACAAAAAAAACAAAAAAAAAAAACAATTAAAATTAAAGAATGGAAAGACAGGGGGGTGTTGTGAAAATAACAAAACAAGAGAGGGGAAAAAAAGGGATGTTACTTCAAGCTTTGTATTTTGTCTCGTTCCTATTTGACGTCAATACTTTCTACATAGTCTTGACTGTTTGTGACACATGAAAGGACAGAAAACCATCGAGTATGGAAGAAGTTCTTTAAAGAAGCATATCGTTCTTCCCTGATGAGCATAAAATCTTTATCTACGATTCATAGTATAACAATCTGATACTGATAATATTATAACATAATGTTTACTCGAGTAACAAAAAATCAATACATCTAAAATATTGTTTAAAAACCAATGCAAAAACAAAAACCAAGAAAACAATGAAGAAGATGAATTTTGATTATCATAAAAAATATAAAAATCATTTAAAAACCTTGTCTTTTTAAAAAATTTTCTCATTTGTGAACAAATATTACAATGAATTTCACACTAAGACTAAAATCTTAACATCATTATTCGACTCTCAGCTCATATTTATCATTTTTGTCTCTGGTAAATCATATCAAATTCATCGACTAGTTTGTTGATAAAGGGAAATGCCCTTTATGTACACATCATTTTCTCTATCTATCAATATGGCAGATAAGTCGTGACGTCACACCTTATACTCTTCCAGTTCCAAACTCATTGGAAGTGTGCATGCCACCAAGTCCTTCTGAGGACTGATAACGAATAGGTTACATATTGAATCATATGTTGGAATAGCCAGAACTATTTTTTAGTAGCGGTAAGTATAGGCTGATTCTTAGGATTATGGGATGTAAAAGAGCGAGGTCGGAAGATCTTTATGTACGACCAATATATATTTCGTCTAGAAAATAAGATTCCATCACTCTGAAACCAGAAGATCAATTACACAAATAAGGTATCTATCCAGTCCTCCGGAAGAATGATTTTACACTTCCAAATAGATTGGAACCAGTTTTTTTTTTTAACTCACACTTTATTTCCCATTTAATGGAAACTTTAATTCAACTACTACATTGTTTTCTCACTTTTTTTCGAACCTGAAGCAGCAAAAATCTGGATTTCAATCTACGACTAAACTTAAAAATTAAAATAGGCAAGAAAAACATCTTAAAACATTTGTTTACCTCAAAAAACGGATGTCAATATGGCAATGCAAAAAATATGAATGTTTATAACAGAAACCAATATAATATCAGGAATGATTTCAATACGAAAAAATAAAAAAGTCAAATATTCTACACAAGATGACCCGTAACAAACTACCGTGTCTAACTATTAGAATGTAACAAATACATACATAGTTGGGCAATATGTTGGTTTAGTCATACTCAAATGATCACCAATCTTGGTTTGCAAAATAAAAATCAATAACTGTAACTATTACACGAATGTATAAGTAATGTTTCAATTCCCATCTATGACTGGTAAAACAAAAGACAATAGAAATCAATAACTGTAACTATTACACGAATGTATAAGTAATGTTTCAAATCCCATCTATGACTGGTAAAACAAAAGACAATAGAAATCAATAACTGTAACTATTACACGAATGTATAAGTAATGTTTCAATTCCCATCTATGACTGGTAAAACAAAAGACAATAGAAATCAATAACTGTAACTATTACACGAATGTATAAGTAATGTTTCAATACCCATCTATGACTGGTAAAACAAAAGACAATAGAAATCAATAACTGTAACTATTACACGAATGTATAAGTAATGTTTCAAATCCCATCTATGACTGGTAAAACAAAAGACAATAGAAATCAATAACTGTAACTATTACACGAATGTATAAGTAATGTTTCAAATCCCATCTATGACTGGTAAAACAAAAGACAATAGAAATCAATAACTGTAACTATTACACGAATGTATAAGTAATGTTTCAAATCCCATCTATGACTGGTAAAACAAAAGACAATAGAAATCAATAACTGTAACTATTACACGAATGTATAAGTAATGTTTCAAATCCCATCTATGACTGGTAAAACAAAAGACAATAGAAATCAATAACTGTAACTATTACACGAATGTATAAGTAATGTTTCAATTCCCATCTATGACTGGTAAAACAAAAGACAATAGAAATCAATAACTGTAACTATTACACGAATGTATAAGTAATGTTTCAAATCCCATCTATGACTGGTAAAACAAAAGACAATAGAAATCAATAACTGTAACTATTACACGAATGTATAAGTAATGTTTCAATTCCCATCTATGACTGGTAAAACAAAAGACAATAGAAATCAATAACTGTAACTATTACACGAATGTATAAGTAATGTTTCAAATCCCATCTATGACTGGTAAAACAAAAGACAATAGAAATCAATAACTGTAACTATTACACGAATGTATAAGTAATGTTTCAATTCCCATCTATGACTGGTAAAACAAAAGACAATAGAAATCAATAACTGTAACTATTACACGAATGTATAAGTAATGTTTCAAATCCCATCTATGACTGGTAAAACAAAAGACAATAGAAATCAATAACTGTAACTATTACACGAATGTATAAGTAATGTTTCAATTCCCATCTATGACTGGTAAAACAAAAGACAATAGAAATCAATAACTGTAACTATTACACGAATGTATAAGTAATGTTTCAAATCCCATCTATGACTGGTAAAACAAAAGACAATAGAAATCAATAACTGTAACTATTACACGAATGTATAAGTAATGTTTCAATTCCCATCTATGACTGGTAAAACAAAAGACAATAGAAATCAATAACTGTAACTATTACACGAATGTATAAGTAATGTTTCAATTCCCATCTATGACTGGTAAAACAAAAGACAATAGAAATCAATAACTGTAACTATTACACGAATGTATAAGTAATGTTTCAAATCCCATCTATGACTGGTAAAACAAAAGACAATAGAAATCAATAACTGTAACTATTACACGAATGTATAAGTAATGTTTCAATTCCCATCTATGACTGGTAAAACAAAAGACAATAGAAATCAATAACTGTAACTATTACACGAATGTATAAGTAATGTTTCAATTCCCATCTATGACTGGTAAAACAAAAGACAATAGAAATCAATAACTGTAACTATTACACGAATGTATAAGTAATGTTTCAATTCCCATCTATGACTGGTAAAACAAAAGACAATAGAAATCAATAACTGTAACTATTACACGAATGTATAAGTAATGTTTCAAATCCCATCTATGACTGGTAAAACAAAAGACAATAGAAATCAATAACTGTAACTATTACACGAATGTATAAGTAATGTTTCAATTCCCATCTATGACTGGTAAAACAAAAGACAATAGAAATCAATAACTGTAACTATTACACGAATGTATAAGTAATGTTTCAATTCCCATCTATGACTGGTAAAACAAAAGACAATAGAAATCAATAACTGTAACTATTACACGAATGTATAAGTAATGTTTCAATTCCCATCTATGACTGGTAAAACAAAAGACAATAGAAATCAATAACTGTAACTATTACACGAATGTATAAGTAATGTTTCAAATCCCATCTATGACTGGTAAAACAAAAGACAATAGAAATCAATAACTGTAACTATTACACGAATGTATAAGTAATGTTTCAATTCCCATCTATGACTGGTAAAACAAAAGACAATAGAAATCAATAACTGTAACTATTACACGAATGTATAAGTAATGTTTCAAATCCCATCTATGACTGGTAAAACAAAAGACAATAGAAATCAATAACTGTAACTATTACACGAATGTATAAGTAATGTTTCAATTCCCATCTATGACTGGTAAAACAAAAGACAATAGAAATCAATAACTGTAACTATTACACGAATGTATAAGTAATGTTTCAAATCCCATCTATGACTGGTAAAACAAAAGACAATAGAAATCAATAACTGTAACTATTACACGAATGTATAAGTAATGTTTCAATTCCCATCTATGACTGGTAAAACAAAAGACAATAGAAATCAATAACTGTAACTATTACACGAATGTATAAGTAATGTTTCAAATCCCATCTATGACTGGTAAAACAAAAGACAATAGAAATCAATAACTGTAACTATTACACGAATGTATAAGTAATGTTTCAATTCCCATCTATGACTGGTAAAACAAAAGACAATAGAAATCAATAACTGTAACTATTACACGAATGTATAAGTAATGTTTCAATTCCCATCTATGACTGGTAAAACAAAAGACAATAGAAATCAATAACTGTAACTATTACACGAATGTATAAGTAATGTTTCAATTCCCATCTATGACTGGTAAAACAAAAGACAATAGAAATCAATAACTGTAACTATTACACGAATGTATAAGTAATGTTTCAATTCCCATCTATGACTGGTAAAACAAAAGACAATAGAAATCAATAACTGTAACTATTACACGAATGTATAAGTAATGTTTCAAATCCCATCTATGACTGGTAAAACAAAAGACAATAGAAATCAATAACTGTAACTATTACACGAATGTATAAGTAATGTTTCAATTCCCATCTATGACTGGTAAAACAAAAGACAATAGAAATCAATAACTGTAACTATTACACGAATGTATAAGTAATGTTTCAATTCCCATCTATGACTGGTAAAACAAAAGACAATAGAAATCAATAACTGTAACTATTACACGAATGTATAAGTAATGTTTCAATTCCCATCTATGACTGGTAAAACAAAAGACAATAGAAATCAATAACTGTAACTATTACACGAATGTATAAGTAATGTTTCAATTCCCATCTATGACTGGTAAAACAAAAGACAATAGAAATCAATAACTGTAACTATTACACGAATGTATAAGTAATGTTTCAATTCCCATCTATGACTGGTAAAACAAAAGACAATAGAAATCAATAACTGTAACTATTACACGAATGTATAAGTAATGTTTCAAATCCCATCTATGACTGGTAAAACAAAAGACAATAGAAATCAATAACTGTAACTATTACACGAATGTATAAGTAATGTTTCAATTCCCATCTATGACTGGTAAAACAAAAGACAATAGAAATCAATAACTGTAACTATTACACGAATGTATAAGTAATGTTTCAATTCCCATCTATGACTGGTAAAAAAAAAGACAATAGAAATCAGTAGCTGTAACTAAGTAATGTTTCAATTCCCATAACTAGAGATGCCTAAATGAATCAATAAAATGGAGAGAAAGATAAAGGGAGCAAATGTGATTCATAAATAAGGGAACAACACAAAATAAACAACGTTTCAGTCTTTGGCCTTTTTCAACTGACGTAAAACAAAAGAGAATAGAAACCAATAGCCGTAACTATTACACGAATGTATGAGTAATGTTTCAATTCCCATCTAATCTATGACTGGTAAAACACCATTTCTGTTTGTTGTTTATAGGAATTTTTCGCCACTTGTGACACTATACGTAGGTAATTTCAGTGCCAATAAAAAAGAAAGACGATAAAGGAATGTTGTTGATATGAATTTAAAAGCACCAAAGAAAAAGGGAAGACAATGGAGACTGAGCCAAATAGGCGACAGAAGCTTCCAAGAGCAATCCATCGATGTACAAATTTTGACATAACCTAAAAGTCCCATCCAGACACAAGCAATGGATTCCGCCATGAAGGACATACTCAAATTATTACAAAGTACAATATACAATAATCAACACTAATAATTATAATAGAACATAACAGTAACAGGGAGACGATTTACAAGAAAAAAAATATCGTCTCTCAAAAAAGGAAGTATACATTTGAATGTCTCCCTCTCAGCTAATGAACAAAAAAAACCCCCCAAAAAACACAACCCCGGCCAATCTCAATCCATAACAAAGACAAAGAGCAGCATAGAAAGGGGAAAACGGGTATGAGGGATAGAAGACACAGCAAGTGACCTCCTGCCCACCGTGGAAGGTCAGATGACTCCACCAAAACATACCAGTTTTCACTTTGGCCAGAAAGTCTTGTACAATAATAATGACATGAACTTTGTTGGTTTGGTTTGTTTTTTAAAGGATTTTACGGCGCTTGTGACACAAGGAGGAAAAATTGGATAGTCAAAACTGTTATAGATGTATAATCGAATGCGTATGAGAAGAAGTAAGACAAGGGAGAATGGTTCATGCCCATGATAAGTGTACTTAGCTTGAGATCACCTAAAAGTCTCATCCAGACACAAGCACAGTCCCCTTAAAGACGAATACACTCAAACGTTTACAAACCATAATATATCTAAATTTTAAAAAATTCTAACAGTACATAACAGAGAGATGAATTACAATGAAAAAAATATCATCTTCCAAAACTATAGCTATACAATTGACAGATAGCAACTCACAAACGAGATATAGGAGTTAAGAAGACACAGAAAGTTACTTCCCTGTCCACTATGGATGGGAAGTCAGGGTCCCCAACCAGGACAATAATTTTATCACACCTTTTCACAACATCACTCAAGGCACAAGTGGCAAAATAAACAATAAACATAATCTAACGTCTTGTTCCTCTCCCGTTCAATGTTTGTTTAATATGATACAGGGGATGATTCAAAGCAGAAGAGAATACCCTGCATTATGCATCAAATCATCCCCATCAGTCTATCGCAAAGTACTTCCTACCAGATATAACAGACACTACGTTTGTTATATCTAGGGAAGTGTTTACCTAAATACTGCAGGGGTGGGGGGGGGGGGGTAGAAAAAAATCTTGACTTCTCCCGGGATCGATCTAGATCCCTTTGCGTGTGAAGCGAGTGCTCTGCCAACTGAGCTACTGGGACCCCCACATTCCAAAGTCGACAAATTTAATTTTGATTCAATTCATTTTGTGGAGAGATAGGAATAAAAATAAAAATAAATAAAATTTCCTTTCTTCAACCCCCCCCCCCCCCCCATGTTGGAAAATTTGTCTTTAGGGTTTATTCCAAGGGAAGAGTGGAGTTAATCCAGGCGTCAGCCGCAGTGCAGTGCCACAAAGTGAGCTAGGGAAAGCCAACTTGCTCAAGGCTACACAGTGCTGTGGGTGATCCAACTCGGTATCCTATGGGTACGAAGCAAAGACCATACTGCTGAGTCACACTGTCCCATGACAAATATCATGTTTTTCGAAGCAACTTATGTTTGAATAGAGTAAAAACTAGACATTAAATAATGCTGATGATAAAACAGTGTGAAATTGTAAAAGACATAATAATAAAAAAAATTGTGTAATTTGGTATCACAATAAAACTTTTTGCGAAAATTCAACCAAAACTTATCACAGTTCTAAAAAGGCAAAACAATATGAAGCAACAAAATGGTTCAATATTAATTATAAAATCTATATGACAGGGAAATGATTCATATGTTCCTTATTATTATTAGACCTGTCATCTGCATTTTTTGCCAAATTGGCACCAAAATTTGCCAAAATTTGTCAAAAATCCCCCCCCCCCCCCCCCCCCAAATTTGCCAAGAAATTTGCCAAAAAATTTGCCGAGGAGAACTAAGCGTTTCAGTAAAAATTAACACGCGATACAGAAAAAAATATATATAAAAGACAATTTATTGACTTGAGAAATGAAATGACTGTGAATAGCTTTGTTACAAAGATTTTAAAGGATCATTATCCGTAGAGAGTAGCTTCCCTTGGTTTGGTCCCAGGCAGAGCTGCAACATTTCTCAAGTTTCGCACCTTTTTTTTTCGTTATTTTGCCACGATTTGCCAATTTTGGGAAATTTGTCAAAATTTGCGGATCACCCTGATATTTACAGCCGCAAAAAATGCAGATGACAGTTAGACTGCTGACAGAATAGCACTGATAAGATCAAAGGCGTCAGTATTAATCCAGTTCTATGAAAGGTGAATCAAAATTTGCTGTTGTATACAAAGTAAATTGTTTCATTTGGCCAGGTTTATTTCTAAATAATTTTTACATTTTTTTTTACTTCAAATATTGATGAACAATGATAATTTCCTTTGGTACTGAGTTTAGTTTAACTAAATGTAATTGTACACACACCACCCAATTTTTTTGAGAATTCGTCAGTTTCTTGTAAATATAGTTGAAGCATTTGTTTAATTCCCCTTGGTCATAAGACATTAATGCTTTCTTAAATTTTAAAAGTGATCTTCGAGACAGCAACAATATTGCAGGTTGGAAACAATGTAAACATGATATTAAAATAAAAATTGTTAACAAGAATAATCAACAGTAATAATAATAATAATCATCATCAGTAAAAGAAGTATCAAAATTAGTAACAGAGAAATGTTATCACATATTTCAATAAATGTGAGGTCTGAAGTGAAATTTAAGATCAGGACGAGACTTTTCCAAGGTCATGACAGCATCACAGGAAATTCCTCCGCAGAATGAGATCTCCAAATGACGAAGACGTTTGCAGCGCTGGGATAGATTCTGGATGGAGGCATCTGTCAATTTATCATTTTGAGCTATGTTCAAAGACTGAAGTCGACGTGAGTGAGTGGACAAAGAGTTTACAGTAGTGTCTGTTAATTCCGTTGCTCCTCTTAAACTGACAGTTTCCAAGCTTGGATTACACCTGACAACGTGTGAAATGCCTGCATCCGTTAACTTGGGTAAATACTCTAAGGAAAGACTTTTCAATTCCTGGAATTTCACTGCTTCAACTATCCCTAAATCTGTAATTTTTGGGCAGCTGGACAGGTCTAGAGTCTTCAAAGACAGAAGATTGGAGAGTTTGAAGAGAATTTCACCAGAGTCCAGCTGGGTTTGAGCCTTGGTGATAGAAGACTGATGCTGTTTTAGAATTCCCTTAGGTGGGGAGAAAATTCTACTCTCCTTTTGACGCGTACAAGTGCATGTTTCATGGTCATGTTCAAACAAGTGTCGATGAGCAACACCTTCTTCGGACACATAACCAAGAAGCCCGAGGTCTGAAATCTGATGGCAATAAGCCAGGCAGAGATACTGAAGGGATAAAAGATTTCTGGCTATAGAGTGGAGACTAGTATCTGTGATTTTCCTACATGCAGTGAGGTCTAAATGTTTTAGTTGCGGGTTGGACTCGCACAACGCTGAAACAAATCGATCAGAGACATCTGTGCAGTAAGCAAGTTGGACGATAGCAAGATTTTGTGTGGAGGAACACAATCCTTTGATTAAATCATTTTCATACAAATTCAAGGCTTCTCCAATATCAATGGTATGCAAAGAAGAAAAGTCTGCTAAGGACTGGATATCACACTGTCCTACATGTGGACATTTCCTGGCTTTTAAAGTGTGTAGCTTGGGCATATTATTAACCATTTTACGGAAAAATAACTTCCCTGTCCCCAACGTTTTACAGTTGCTTATGTCCAAAACTTGAAGTTGATTTTGATGTTTGGATAGTGTGTCAATTCCCTTGTCAGTCAGTTCAACACAACCTTTAAGAACCAATTCGTCTAAACACAGAGAAGGAATACGACAAAAATCCTCTAACGCTTGATCATTAATGGCTGTGAAACTTAAATCAACATGTTTGAATTTTGTAGCCCTCACTTCTACAAACTTAAGAAAAGAAGAGAAATTAAAGACGGCTGGACTGTTAAATGTCCCTCCTCTACTATGACTGCCATTGTTATTGAAAATAATATTATTCGAGGCAAGAGAAATGCTTTCAACGTTGACCAAAACGGATAAAAGTCTGGTGAAGGTGACATCAGTCATGTGTCGTAAACATGATAATTTTAACTCCTTGACAGAAGTGAGACATGAAGTCAAACTGCTCCTGTCCCTATCATTAGAAAACAGCTGACCTGAGAGAAATAAAGAATTACAAAAAGACAAATCCAAGTGGTAGAGATGTGAGCATTTCAACAACAATTGAGTGAGATAATCTTCGGAAACTATTGAAGAATGTTCATCCCCAAATGAAATGTGAGTCAACCTTCGGCCAAATGGTCTTGGGGTGGCGTAGTTTTGATCCTGCAATCGGCATTTGAATACAACATCCCGTTGAAGATATGGATCCAGGGAAGCATAGTACCACTTTTTGCAAACAAGAGAAGCCTCTTTTCTGTCAGAAACTCCAAGGAACCGGAAGATGTAAGAGACGATCTGTCAAATGATAAAAAAAATTATTTAAAAACAAATTGCAGTTTAATGTTTAATGAAATGCTATCATGATATGTGGTCTATGTGGCTATATGGTCTAGTGGTATGACACTCGCTTTTGGATTGGAAAGTCCTGGGTTCGAGCCTCGCTCGGCGCATAGGTGAGTCCTTGGAAAAGGCTCTTTACTCACATTCTCTCATTATACTCAGGTGTAAAATGAGTACCTGGCTGTTAATAGCATTGCCTCTGTCCGAAAAAATTGTAATATTGCCTAACAGGCATCATGTCTCGTCCTACATGTTAAGCATTGCTATTGGCCAGGGACCACTTGTAAAGCGCTTTGAGTACGAGATGACAGGGCTGATTTCATGTGAACACCCCCCTCTCACCCTCCCCCCTTTATTTTTTTTCCAGAATGACTTCTTTCTATTGTTTTTTTTTTTTTCCTCAAAAGATTCGTAACTGTGATGCTACTCTTATCTTCTCCACCAGCTAGTCTCATCGGAGACACCAATATCTTGCTGAATGCGATGGAAATGACAGTCCTATCCTGACGAAAGTCATACATTGAGTTGACTTAAAATTTCCCCTACAACTGTAGGGTTAATCTAATACCATTTCTGAGTGAAGTAAATGTCAAACAGTAGATCTAATTTTAAATTAGTCAAAGTAACAAAGTTTGAGTTTTAAATAGTTTTGGAAACTAGGAATTACTCTCTTGAATAAAGCATAGACACTGGAGGTAAATTTTATACTTTTTACTATAGATTCAAGTTTCAGCATAATATAGAGTTATTTATTATGTTAGATGAAGAAATGAAAAAGTTATGTTTGGTGGGTATGTGTCGTGCGTTTGTGTGTGTGTGTGAGAGAGAGAGAGAGAGAGAGAGAGAGAGAGAGAGAGACAGAGAGAGAGAGAGAGAGAGAGAGAGAGAGAGAGAGAGAGAGAGAGAGAGAGAGAGAGAGAGAGAGAGAGAGAGAGAGAGAGAGAGAGAGGGGGGGGGGGCAATAGAGAGAGGGAAAAAGAGAAAAGGAGAGAGAAAGAATACGTGTTTATATGTGAGTGTCTGCTTGCTTTGTAATTTATCATTATATACGTACGAGGGCTCTTTCAGAATTAACCGAAAAATGCCCATTGCTCAGCAACCAGTGGAGATTTTTTAATTCTGTAAACGACATGATATTCCTTATTTCCATACGGATATTCCCAGAAATTATGAAGTGCATCATTTTGCACAATGAATTTCTAGACGATTTTAAAGATGGCGGCCCACCTTGAAACTTGGTCAAAGGAGGAAATCAGAGCTGTCATACGTTTTTTGAACGCCAAAAGTCTGAATCCTACCGAAATTCATAAAGAACTTCAGAGTGTATATGGTGAGCATGTTATAAGCCGTACACAAGTCTATCACTGGTGTAATTTGTTTGAAGCCGGCCATTCCGACTTGACAGACAGGGAAGGGAGAGGGCGTTCGATAACTGCGACGTCAGAAGACAATGTGAAGCGAGTTGATGAGCTTATTCGTCAAGACAGGAGGTTGAAACTTCATGAAATCGCAAGCAGTCTTGAAATTTCGGAAACTTCTGCCCATAGAATTGTATTTGATGAACTTGGCTACAGAAAAGTCAACGCAAGATGGGTTCCTAAGCAATTGACAGACAATCATAAAGAACAAAGATTGGACATCTGCAGGGAACTTTTGCGAAGAAGCAAGAGCTCACGCAGGGTTCACGGGCATACTGCCAACGCCGGCGGAGACTTTCTAGGGTACGATGTGACTTTTCTTGACAGCATAGTCACCGGTGATGAGACTTGGTTGCACCATTGCACCCCAGAAACAAAGCAAGATTCGATGACATGGAAACATCCATCCTCACCTGTCGCGAAGAAATTCAAAGTCATGCGGTCAGCAAAGAAAATAATGGGAACTGTTTTCTGGGACAGTCGTGGTGTTATTCTGTTCGAAACCTTGCAACCTGGAGAAACAATCAATGCTGCAAGGTACTGCCAAACTCTTGACAAGCTTAGGGAGGCCATTCGCAGAAAGCGCCCAGGGCAGTTGACCAACGGGGTCATTTTGCAACACGACAACGCTACACCCCACACAGCACGAGTGACGCAAGGTTGGCTAGAGAAATATGGATGGGAGATTTTGCCACACCCACCACACAGTCCAGACCTCCCACCATCTGATTATCACCTCTTTGGGCCACTGAAACGTGAGCTGGCAGGAAAGCGCTTTGATGTCGATGAAGAGCTTGTTGACCATGTGCGGAAATGGCTACAAAACCTTGACGGAAATTTCTTCCGAGAGGGTATATATTCCATGGTGCGGCGTGTGTCGACAGACTTGGCTGTTACGTAGAGAAATGAAGGACGAGTCAAGGTATGAACACGTGGAAGAATTTTGTTGATAGCATAAAAAACGCGGATTTTACAGGCATTTTTCGGTTAATTATGAAAGAGCCCTCGTATAAGTCACAAATAAATGTACGCCTATAAGACTGGGTCTTTTAAAATACAAATAGATGAAATATATGTATGATGACATTTGAAAATTAAAAATTGTCATCAAAGCAATGAATTTGAGTGATGCCCTGTCTCCTATATGTATCTCACTAGCTTTCATCAAATATTATAAAGGACAAAAACCAAGATCAAGTGAAGGTAATTGGAAGTTTTCATCACTTGCCTCCGAGTAAAAGTATGGTAGTAACGAAAGCAAGCCAAAACACTCACACTCACTACTATGAATGGCAATCCAGTCTCAATACTAATTTTTCGGGAGACCTTCCATAAGCTACTACATCCCAAGTATTCTTGTTCTAGTAGGGGTTTGGGAGGGGGGAAACTTTTTTTTAAAAAAGTCTTCCCCCTCCCAAACCCCCTACTAGAAGTTCTAGTGTAGGGGGTTTGGGAGGAGGGAGACTTTTAAAATAACAAAACAAATTCCCCCCTCCCAAACCCCCTACTAGAACAAGAATACTTGGGATGTAGTAGCTTATGGAAGGTCTCCCAATTTTTCAATTAAATTTACCTCAGGCAGAAGTTGATCCATTATTGAATGATTTGTTTTTCAGTTTCGACACACCATAACACAACGATGCCAACGACCATTTATCATCTGTATGGATGGAAAAGAAGAACAGTTGAACTTGAACAGATCGAGTCAATCTAATGTTGGGAATTAACCCATGACAACAAACGTATTGATAGAGTGATGATAGGTGGTGACTAGAATTAGAGTGATATTGAGGTCAGAAATACATTTGTTAAAACTCTGGTGTATTTACCAATGCCCTGGCAAAGTACTTGTATTGTTGGTATTTCACAATAGTCTCTTGAAAATAAGACCTTGGCCCAACTATTTATTTTTCCCTTTAAAAATCACGTCCTTAGCCGAACTTAGCCTTATGATTGATTATGATTATGGATGAAGGCCTGCCTACCTAATCCATTATAACTGTATGTGTATGTCATATATCAATTGCACAATATACAAAGGAAAAGTAGAATGGCCATGTCGATGAATCAGCAAAGATTTCGACAAACACCGCCGT
Organism: Berghia stephanieae; assembly: GCF_034508935.2. Classification (NCBI taxonomy): domain Eukaryota; kingdom Metazoa; phylum Mollusca; class Gastropoda; order Nudibranchia; family Aeolidiidae; genus Berghia; species Berghia stephanieae. The sequence continues at coordinate 62,298,638 of NC_088366.1, read as the reverse complement.
GGTGTTATCTGTACCTTCACTCAATCTAGAAATAGAAAGGATGGACAGTCCATCTTCAAGATAACAAGACTTTCAACCTTCTACATGTTTGTTTGTGTCATGTGACCAAAATATGTAATCGAGAAGGGAGAACACTCAATTTTTTAAAAAATACAACCCTTGGTTAGCGTTACTACTTCCCTTGAATTTAATGAGCCCAAACCAGTGACTTCTTATAGATAGAATGCGCTTGGCCAAGGAGTTCACAACATTGCCATCCGGAAGTATAACGGACCAACACACAAACTCTGTGTAACCATGAATTTTTATAGTCTGGTTAATACAGTTAAGTGAGAACAACTCACAAACGCGGATGGCAAAAACAATAACAAAGGCCTGAGTGACGTCATCTTCGAACTATCTATAGATAGTTCGAAGATGACGTCACTCAGGCCTTTGTTATTGTTTTTGCCATCCGTGTTTGAAGATGACGTCACTCAGGCCTTTGTTATTGTTTTTGCCATCCGCGTTTGTGAGCTGTTCTCACTAAACTGTATTAACCAGACTATAAAATTTCATGGTTACACAGAGTTTGTGTGTTGGTCCGTTATACTTCCGGATGGCAATAGGCCTGGCCCCCCAGGAAAATGCGACCGATGCGGCCGCATAATTTGCCACTTACCGCAATGCGGCCGCATAATTCACCTTTTACCGCATAATTATGCAAAATATGTGTTTTAGCGTGAATTTATGACCATTGTGTGAAGAAAATGAAACCGAAAAAGTCCGACGATGTTCCCAAATACGTGACAGTGACTTCCCTTTAACATTAACTCTCTCCTTACCAGCTATTTTTAGAATTTCCCCCGAAATTTCACACCCACCCAGCACAAAATAGACTTTTTTGCTCAAACAAGAATGTGACATGCGAGCTCTACAACACAGTGATTAGCATTTATAGCTGTAACCAAAGCATTTCTTTAAATTTTGTGATGTACAAGAGAAATCATTTGAGAAAATTGTCGGTGGCATCGTAACGACCGTGACGATTTTCATATGGGTGGTAAGGAGAGGGTTAAAGGAGGCTGTTCCAATACGATTCAATAGTCTGATGTCACGCCGCCCGGCAACGGCGGCCATCCTGGTTCTAAACAAGAAAATCATTCCTTTTTATTTTTCATGCTGGCTAGAACTTTTCATATGCCTTGTGATCAGAATGTGTAAAAGTCAAAACATGGCATGTGTCTTTTTTTCCTCTGGATCCCCTTTATGCTCGCCGGAGAAATATTTCATACGGGCGTCCGCCATTGTTCCGATAGTTTAGAGCCAGTGTTAGTAAGTTACCATCGTATTCCAAGTGTACGATTTGATTTGTCTTCTTGAGATCTAACCAAAACCAAGCGCCAAGAGATCACTGCCTTTCTCTCGCTAACCGGCTAACGTGCGAGTTACGATCTGGATTCAAGTTTGATTCCTTTTAATAAAAGTTTTATCAATAATCAATACAAGACAACTCGACCAGAATGGATGCCTTCGTACATCGCAATGGGGCAGCGCCGAGTGCCAAAGCAAAATCAGCAACAAAGACATCAGTTACCGACCGTCACAAACAGTTTAAAAATGCAACATTTGGTAGTGCTGGTAAACTGTTTTGTAAGTCTTGCAACTTAGTGCTGGACCATATGAGAAAGTCTACAATTGACAATCACCTCAGCTCAGACTGTACCCGAGGAGGAGATCAAGAGGTACACCCGGCAGCTTGGGCCCCTCGCGGTGAAGAACTCCACCTCTTTTGTTGACGTGCCACATTTTTGGCAGTCCATTTCTGATGAAGTGCCCGCTTTGGCTGCTTGTGCCAAGTGGTACATATACACCACGATCAACAGCGCTGTGATGCTGAGCGCAGCTTTTCTGTTTACAATCTGATATTGTCAGATAACGTCTCTGCGACATCTAGCTTTTCTGTGCTACAACAAAAAATTAAGTTTTGAATTTGCGTTGTTGTTCTTTAATTTTGAATTTGTTAAATGTAAATAAAGCATTGGAAAAATTTAGACAGCGATTTATTAATTTTTTCTTGTTTTGCATAATTTGTAATTTCCCTTGCATAATTTGCCTTTTTCCCCCGCATAAATTGCAATTTCCCCCGCATAATTTGGGATATTTTTTTGCATATTTCCGGGGGGCCAGATAGGCTTTTAACGAAATCGGGTCGAACGAGACGCCGAACGCCGATCCCGAACGGATATAGCCTTCTCACGTGACCATGAACGAGATCTGGATAGTGAAGACTCTCAAGCGGTATGCAGCATCGGATCTAAGGTCACGTGATAGAGGATAGCTTGGGTTGCTGTTGGCTTGTGTTAGGGGAGGGGCAAGGTCAGTGTCATTCAATAGTATATAATTGTGCATGTGGCGCTCTATTAGCCACTCCCACGCCTCGTTCTGAAAAAAGTCCGCGAAATTAAAGGGGAGGCAAGAGAAAATCAGCTGATCGTTAAAATAGTAACAGAAAAGTGGAGGTGCTCGGCAATGAATGCAAGAAAGACATTTAAAACGCGGTAAAAATGTTTAAAAATCACTTAATGTTATACGAGTAATTACCATCCATAACAACCTGTCAAATTCACATATGTAAGATGCCAAGCCAAAATTAATAATAAAATAATAAAGAACACGATTGACCGTTGACTACACATGCATACGAGTACCAGAAATATTTTGTAAACAATGTAACACAATATAATGTGTAAGTTTCAAAGCAAATGCAACCACAAATAACATCAAAGAACAATGTGGGACTACTGTTTTAATTTCATAAAACCAAACGTATATTTTCTGCCCCCGATATTGAACGTGTAGTTAGTATGTATCGTACAAACAACATTCGTTTAGACAGGTAGTCGGGATTCTAGCGCCAGTTTTATTTGGGCAACCGTGATTGTGATTTCACTCAATGCACTTATTATTATTATTATTATTATTATTATTATTATTATTATTATTATTATTATTATTATATTATTATTATTATTATTATTATTATTATTATTATTATTATTATTATTATTATTATTATTATTATATAATAATATTATAATAATAATAATAATAAATAATAATAATAATAATAATAATAATAATAATAATAATAATAATAATAATAATAAGCAGTTGAAAGCAGTCTTTGGTGTATAAGTGCATATGTACATTATTTCTTATAATAAATGCTTCAAAACAAAACAAAACAAAACTAAAAAAAAATAAAAATAAAGAATAAATGAATAAAAATATCTATTTGGGCATTTACTTACATTAATAGTCTTGAAAATCACAATCACAATCCATGAAAATTAAATATCCCAAAATCCGAAGAAGACATGAATTTAATCCAAAATCCAACACAGGAATGTATTTTAATAGGAGACAGATATCCTATTAAAACTATAGCAGTACTTGCAAACAACAATACCCCACTCTGCGTTTAACGGGCTTGTGGCCGTCACATTGTAAATTGTGACCGCATTAGGGTAATCGGTGTCCTAAAGACTGACATACTGACATACAATCAATGAGAACTATAAAGAATCCATTCTAGAATTCAACTACAAACTGAAAAGCATGATAAATATCACTCTATCAAATAATTTTCTTTGCACAGGTTCACTCACACTCTCCTTTATTGCAAAACATTGATAAGTGAGAAAAAGTTTGTATTTCAATTATAAACTTAATCACATAATCTAAATGATGGAGAATAAAAACAGCTAATTATAAAAAATTTCACAGATCAAGTTATCTATTTGAACTCTGCATATTTAGCTTAATTACTCAATGACCATAAATTTTTTTAAACTGCATTGTTTCATTTAAACAAGACCATGACGCTTATGCCTGGACCGGGTATTCACAACTTCTGCATTTGCATTCCACTTTTGAATCGAATTAATCTCTATCTTATCCGTTTATTTGCAAAGTTACTGCACTTTATAAATAAGACCATAACGCTTATGTCTGGACCGGGTATTCACAACTTCTGCATTTGCATTCCACTTTCGAATCGAATTAATCTCTATCTTATCCGTTTATTTGCAAAGTTTCTGCACTTTATAAATAAGACCATAACGCTTATGTCTGGACTGGGTATTCGCAAATTTTCCTATTGTGTTCCACTTTTCGAATCGAAATAACATCTAGTCTATCCGTTTATTTGCAAAGTTTCTGCACTTTATAAATAAGACCATAACGCTTATGTCTGGACCGGGCATTCGCAAATTCTGCTTATGTGTTCCACTTTTCGAATCGAAATAACATCTAGTCTATCCGTTTATTTGCAAAGTTTCTGCACTTTATAAATAAGACCATAACGCTTATGTCTGGACCGGGCATTTGCAAATTCTGCTTATGTGTTCCACTTTTCGAATCGAAATAACATCTAGTCTATCCGTTTATTTGCAAAGTTTCTGCACTTTATAAATAAGACCATAACGCTTATGTCTGGACCGGACATTCGCAAATTCTGCTTATGTGTTCCACTTTTCGAATCGAATTAATCTCTATTTTATCCGTTTATTTGCAAAGATTCTGCACTTTATAAATAAGACCATAACGCTTATGTCTGGACTGGGTATTCGCAAATTTTCCTATTGTGTTCCACTTTTCGAATCGAAATAACATCTAGTCTATCCGTTTATTTGCAAAGTTTCTGCACTTTATAAATAAGACCAAACGCTTATGTTGACGTGCTTCGCAAATTCTGCTTTGTGTTCCACTGTTTCGAATCGAAATAATCATCTATTCTATCGGTTTATTTGAAAAGATTCTGCACTTTATAAATAAGACCATAACGCTTATGTCTGGACCGGGATTCGCAAATTTTCTATTGTGTTCCACTTTTCGAATCGAAATAACATCTAGTCTATCCGTTTATTTGCAAAGTTTCTGCACTTTATAAATAAGACCATAACGCTTATGTCTGGACCGGCATTCGCAAATTCTGCTTATGTGTTCCACTTTTCGAATCGAATAACATCTCTATTTATCGTTTATTTGCAAAGTTTCTGCACTTTATAAATAAGACCATAACGCTTATGTCTGGACCGGGATTCGCAAATTTCATATTGTGTTCCACTTTTCGAATCGAAATAACATCTAGTCTATCCGTTTATTTGCAAAGTTTCTGCATTTATAAATAAGACCAAACGCATTATGTTAGACTGTTCGCAAATTCTGCCTTTGTGTTCCACTGTTCGAATAGAATTAATCTCTATTTTATCCGTTTATTTGCAAAGATTCTGCACTTTATAAATAAGACCATAACGCTTATGTCTGGACGGGTATTCGCAAATTTTCCTATTGTGTTCCACTTTTCGAATCGAAATAACATCTAGTCTATCCGTTTATTTGCAAAGTTTCTGCACTTTATAAATAAGACCAACCTTATGTCTGGAGGATTGTCGCAAATTCTGCTTTGTGTTCCACTTTCGAATTCGAAATAATCTCTAGTTATCCGTTTATTTGCAAAGTTTCTGCACTTTATAAATAAGACCATAACGCTTATGTCTGGACCGGGATATCGCAAATTTCTCCTTATGTGTTCCACTTTTCGAATCGAAATAACATCTAGTCTATCCGTTTATTTGCAAAGTCTCTGCACTTTATAAATAAGACCATAACGCTTATGTCTGGACCGGACATTCGCAAATTCTGCTTATGTGTTCCACTTTTCGAATCGAAATAACTCCTATTCTATCCGTTTATTTGCAAAGATTCTGCACTTTATAAATAAGACCATAACGCTTATGTCTGGACCGGGATTCGCAAATTTTCCTATTGTGTTCCACTTTTCGAATCGAAATAACATCTAGTCTATCCGTTTATTTGCAAAGTTCTGCATTTATAAATAAGACCACTGACACTTATGTTTAGGATTGTTCGCAAATTCTGCCTTTGTGTTCCACTTTCGAATCGAATTAATCTCTATTTTATCCGTTTATTTGAAAGATTCTGCACTTTATAAATAAGACCATAACGCTTATGTCTGGACTGGGTATTCGCAAATTTTCCTATTGTGTTCCACTTTTCGAATCGAAATAAATCTAGTCTATCCGTTTATTTGCAAAGTTTCTGCATTTTATAAATAAGACCACGACACTTATGTGTTAGATTGTTCGCAAATTCTGCCTTTGTGTTCCACTGTTCGATTAGAATTAATCTCTATTTTATCCGTTTATTTGAAAAGATTCTGCATTTATAAATAACATAAGTTGTTCATCGAAATTTTACTATGCCACCCGAATTACAAGTAACAGTGATCCAGTGTATGAGATTGTCAAACAGTGTGACAGATAAATAGAAGACGAGAGAGAGTGTAGATTAGAGCAGAG
>NC_088366.1:62279773-62287273 GCF_034508935.2 Berghia stephanieae | reverse complement strand
GGCATGCTCCAACCTTCGCAAACTGGAGGAAAAATTACATTTCATTGGATAGAGTGATGTCATGAAATCTTTCCACAGTCGTTTCATTTCTCCTTTTCCTCATCCTAGTCATCAGAATGTGATAATTGATGTGTCCAGTGTGTCTTTGTTGTTGTTGGTGGTGTTGTTGTAGCTGTTGTTATTGCTGAACACATGTACATATTTGTAGAAACACTGAGTCATAAATTGGTGAATTTCTACTCTTGACCAGTCTACATTAAATTTATGTAATCCTCGTTGGCATAAACACAAGCTATTTCTAAAAAAAATAGCAATCAAAATAATGTTGGAAGTGCGTAATGATCACTTTCATTTGTATTTTCATCAGTAATGTGTATTGATAGTTATAAAATGTAGATGTCTGATAGTTAAGGATTGCCATTAGTTCCTTCATATTCAGATACTGTACGTATATCGTTTAAGTTTCAATTAACCAAAAATTCCATTTTAAGGAATTCCTTTAAAATGGATAAGCGGAAAATTCATAATTTTGGTTCTGTATATCCTCTATGAAGTACGATCCTTACCAGTTATCGATTTTAATATAGCTGTTGTAAGCTAGATCCTTTCCTACTGTTTTACAATTAATGAAAAAATATGTTTTGATTAAGACAAATTGATTCAGAAGGTCATACAAAATTTTACAGGTGTGCATTGAGGGACAGCTGAGAAAAAGAAGAATAACAAGCGCCACTTATAAAAAATCTGACTATAATATGTAATAATAATAATAATAATAATAATAATAATAATAATAATAATAATAATAATAATAATAATAATAATAATAATAATAATAATAATAATAATAATAATAATAATAATAATAATAATAATAATAAGGCCGTTAACAACGTTGTCTTTGTCCGGAAAAAATTGTAATATCGCCTGACAGGCGATTATTATTATTATTATTATTATTATTATTATTATTATTATTATTATTATTATTATTATTATTATTATTATTATTATTATTATTATTATTATTATTATTGATTTCACGCTCGAGCGAGGGAAATTTTCGGATGGGTGCTCGAGTATTTTTTTTCCTTCTCGACCCGAGATTACTTTGTCTGATTTCCTGGGGAATGTTTTTGAATTAAAAAAAGTCGACACAACATTCTTAGCTCGAATATACATCCTTGTAGATTTAATATTGACCAGATAACTTTATTTGATCAAGCTAAATAAGATTTCAACAAACACTCTATATTACGAACAACAAATTTTGTTGCCAAAATAATTATTTGAATTACAATCTAAATGAACATAACTGCAAGAGATTTTGTACATTTTAGATGGTCTGTTTTAGTAGTCGGTAATCATCAGTCCATGACTCCTGCAGTCCATGCCTCCTTCCCCTATATCTTAGTTTAAATATAATCAGATTCAATGACTCATGCTCAGATTACACGATTTTAGCGATATTTTAACATCACCACTTTTCTTCATAATAAACGATCTGGTAATCATTGGGTGTGTTGGACTGTCACGTGACTAAAAAACACCCCGTTTGCTGTTTATTACGAACGATTCTCATTTTTTCACATTCTCTCGAACGTCTTCAAGGGACAAGCATCTAACTGACGCTCTAGAATTTTTGTTTTGATTTGTCTACGCCGTCTTTTTGACCATTTTTACGTGAGTACTCGAATATATATTTCACATTAATACCATCATATGTTTAACTTGTTTTACAGGGGTACCGCACTAGGACAGGACTGTCCATAACCAATCTGTAACATATATAATTTAGAGAAACCTACCGCACCTATTGGGACGGGATAAAACAGTCCCGTGGTGTCCCAAGCCGAGGTGAAATGCTACAAAATCAACGGGACAGGACTGTCCCAGTCCCGTGTTCATATCGTTTGTGATAATAGAAAAAAAAAGTCCCAGACTTGACGGTGCCGTGTCAAAGTTGCAATGCCTGTCTTTATTTTCTGCATCCCTACTACTACAACTACTACTACTACAACTACTATTACTACCACTACTACTACTACTACTACTACTACTACTACTACTACTACTACTACTACTACTACTACTACTACTACTACTACCATTACTACTACTACTACTACTACTACTACTACTACTACTACTACTACTACTATTACTACTACTACTACTACTACTACTACTACTACTACTATACTACTACTACTACTACTACTACTACTACTACTACTATTTCTACTGTTGCTTCTGCTGCTGCTAATGCCACTAATATATTAATACATACATCCCTTATATTTTGTATTTATTTCCAATTCCATTGTATTTATTTTCCAACAATAGTCCACACTTTATTTTATTTCACTTTCTATACTGCATTACACAGTTCCTTCCCGCCTCCCCTCTTTTGACATAATTAAGTATGCACCTTTTATAAATTTCTATTGCTCTGTTTTAATTCGCGCTTCCTCACAAAGTAGCATATAATTTCCTGCCCATCAATGTTTTTGTTTATGCATCTTAACAACGCCACTACCACATTATCTCATTCGTCTGTAGTGTTTCATTCATCCTGTTTTGTTGATGAAGGGGAAACCCGAAACGTCCATTTATCTGTTTTCGTTTATTAAACTGAAGCTTATATTCAATTTCACAGTTATAATTTATTTATTTATTTCAATTCTGAATATAAAAAAGCAAGAACAATTCAAAAAATAATTCTATGTGATGAAACCACGTACAGAATGCAAAGCAACATAAACATTTTCGGCAATTTAATAACGTATGTTTATAAATATAATTTTAAAAGAGTCACACTTTGTGACACAGCAGTAACGTGTCTAAAACCGGTCGCACATCTATTCGGTAACTTGTGGGATCAATTATCTTTATCGTTATTTATTTCGGGAATTCTCAATGAAAATATTTTAAGTAAGTTCTTCTGAGCCACTTGGACTCATTGTAAGACAAATTAAGTCCCTTTAGAGTCTTGTAGTCAATGGTGCAGGAGTTATTCCGGTTTCAATAGCGTGAAGCGGACAATTAACGTATTTGTTTGAAAACCTTTGAACAGGACGCAAGTTTATCGCATATTACTATCCCAGCTTGACAGGTACACTTTTACACCTGAATGGAGTGAGTGATTGGAGTAAATTTTCTTGCTCTAGGAAAGTACAAATTGGCTTCGGTCAGAATCGAACACAGAACTTCTGAGTCCAGAGTAGAACGCGCTATCCATTCGGCCATCCTGCCTCCTAAGCTTATAAATCTGGAACTTATCCATGTTTCTGTAGCGTTGAGCAGACAGATAATAACAGTTTAAAATTTAAAAAAATAAAATTTCCTTTATCCATAGGGGACATTTTTCTCGGGGGTCTAGGGCGAGGTATAACCCAGGCGTCAGCCGCAGTGCAGCGCCGTAAATTGAGCTAGGACGAGGTGACTTGTTCAAGGCCACACAGCGCAGTGATCGAACCTGGTACCTTTCGGGTACGAAGCAAAGACCGTACCGCCGAGCCATGCAGACCCTCTATTATCCTCATGAAGGGACGCTAGTCTGTCGAAGAACTGGTACTCATTTGCACCAGGGTATAGTGAGGTGATTCCAAGAAAAACATTTTAGGATAAGATCATCATAGTCTATGGATTTGACCCTTGAGCAATCTTTGGGTCATTAAAGGATGCATCCAATATTATTTCCCCTTTCCATTTGTATTTTTTTCTACGTAGTAAAGCACAGAAATATGCAACCTCCATTTCATCCATTTAATAATAATACATCTTTATTGAGAGAGAGAGAAAGAGAGAGAGAGAGAGAGAGAGAGAGAGATAGATAGAGAGAGAGGAGAGAGAGAGAGAGAGAGAGAGGGGGGGGGGAGAGAAAGGACAAGATTCTTACCCTTAGAAAGGAAAGAGGGAGGAAATTTGATGTGCAAATCTCATTATCTCATTTTATGTACCTTTACTATAACAACAGTGCATGTTATGAATATAATATGAAGATATTACTATTTCTGTCATAAGCGTCAAAGAACAGATAGAGATAGAGATAGATAGATAGATAGATAGAGAGAGAGAGAGAGAGAGAGAGAGAGAGAGAGAGAGAGAGAGAGAGAGAGAGAGAGAGGAGGACCACAGGCTTTCCCTCTCATAGCTTGTTACAGGAAATAATATAATATGGAGTATGATGAAGATGGTGATGGTATTATAGGGGAATGATGAAAGTGAAGGATTGTAACGAGAATACTAGGAAGGTTGCTTTGATGATGATGATGATGATGATGATGATGATGATGATGATGATGATGATGGTGATGTTGTTGATGCCTGTTTTCTTTTCGATGACTACGATGTTACTAGTGTGCATCTGTGTGAGTGTGTCTATGTCAATATTGTATTGTTATAAATGTGTAACAAAATGACAAATTGCCACTTTTTTTAGGACAGTAAAGATTTATTATTATTATTATTTTGATAATGCATTTGCGCAAGCGATACGCGAGGTGTTTCCTGGGACAGTCCTGTTCTAGTGCGGTACCCCTTTTGAATAGAAGTTGTCTCCAGTGGGACAGGACAAATTCTTCCTGGGACAGTTTTGTCCTAGTGCGGAAGGAGCTTTATGGTTTGGCTTTTGATTTCTCTCCCCTCATGCCGTCACGTTTTTGATTCGAAACATCACAAATTTTACAATGAATTTCTTCTCTGACGGCGGGTCCATCAAATCAATTTTTAAATAGTTATTTCATTCTTACCTTTTCTTGAATCATTTTAAAAAGCGTTCCTTTCCACTCTATAACATTGTTCCAAGGGAGGCAACCCAATTATTCCTTTACGATGTGGTTATTGCCAGACTGGCCAAAACGATGGACGGTTATACTACACAGACACTTTTTTGAACGTAGTTTTTGTTATAGTAGCGTCCAAGGACCTTGACAATTGTCGAAGGTCACTTCTATTCGCAGTAGTACTGAGAGAGAGAGAGAGAGAGAGAGAGAGAGAGAGAGAGAGAGAGAGAGAGAGAGAGAGAGAGAGAGAAAGAGAGAGAGAGAGAGATTCCAAGAAATTTATAAAATATATTTAACTGTAAATAAAACAATAAACGGGGACGGAACTATTCTCATTAAAGTAATCAGACAGATAAGCTGATAGATTTCAAGTGTGAACGTATGATCATTGGAGTTGGAGAGGTGCGGACGGGGAAATTTTCATGGATTGGATTGGGGTAACAAAAACAAAACAAATCACAATCTTGTCAAGTTTCAGACTTGAAGGAAAAGTTGAAACGTTAAAAATCTCAATTCTAAGTCACACAAAATGTCTCAATCATTCCTCCTCTTCTTTCCTTCTCAAACTAACACACTCTCATTCATCGTCAAGCCATTCGACAACACGCCATTTTGAACAGAAAATACAATGTTGTGTTCAGTGAGGGGACACAACGACTATTTTTAGAGACGAGAGAGCGCTTCCACTACTGCGAATAGTGATTCCACAGTGGACTCACTATTCGAAGTACTACTTCTTATATGAAAAGTGATTTATTTTCTAGTACCGTTTTTCAATCTCTAGGTGAACTAAATTAATAGCTTGAATGAATGCGTTATGTATCAGTCATAGTGAAATGAATTTGCTAACTAAATAGTTTGTATGTTTATTTTTAAAAATTCAGCCATCCGTTGTGCGGTCTAAATTATGCTGCATTGGACCTAAAAATTATTATTATTATTATTATTATTATTATTATTATTATTATTATTATTATTATTATTATTATTATTATTATTATTATTATTATTAAAAATTGTGAAATGAAATGAAAGAAAGAGCTTCCTCTGTTGAAATCTTTAGTATTTTTCTCTAGGCTAGGGCTATTGGTGAGTACTGACCAATACGTGCCAGCACCTGCTGTTGGTCAGTACTAAATAAGAGGTGCCACCGACAAATGATCAGTACTGACGAACACAGGGCATGCTCGTCAGTGCTGACAAAGACTTTTTCGAACTTATTCATCACTAATGGATTATTTCTTTAGTAATAAAATTATATCAAAAATCCCAGGCCAACTTATCCCATGACTGTTAGTAACACTTAGACAAATTTGATTTACATTTAACGCGTGGGGAAACGGAATGACTCTCGTTGTTTAATGGCGCCATAAGATTCTTGTTATTTTATGTTGTCCATTCTATTTATGTATTAGTTTTGGGGTTTTTTTTTTTTGTTGTTTTGTTTTTACCTTTTTGTTTGTTTTGTTTTGTTTGTTTTTGTTCGCTCATTCAGCCCACGCCAGCTTGTTGGTGGTTTCAGTTCTAAATTCATAATCAAAACCGTGACGACCCAAGAAAGAGCAGATTTCTTATTTTATAACATTCTTGTAAATTATTCCAACAATGGTATTGGCATGTCTAGACAATTTCCCAGAATCATCTATTTGGAATAAATAGAATTATTATAAACGAATCCGTGAGGAGTGTAGATTTGGAATCTTTACATAAGAGTTAGGGAACGCAATGACAATTGTTCAAGCGAAGAAAAACAACCTGTTTGAAGGTCATGAAAATTTGTTATTTATTTCCTCTAAACGGTGTCATGTCGGGCTGATTGAAAATGTTCAAAATTGATTTTATGCACAAAATCTATTAAACTTGTGTTGAGTTTTTGTGTTTTATTAAAGAGAATGATTGAAATTTGTTAAACTGACAAAACTGTAGGACGTGTTGCGTTTTCGTGTGTTTATTAAAGAGATTGATCAAAATCTGTTAAACTGACAAAATCTAATTTCCCATGTAAGTACCAATCGTTTTACTGTTAAATCCATTTTGCTATTTGGTTAATTCAGATATAATACCGTTTGGAAGTTATAGGTGACATATTATGTTGTGAAAAGAGTTCCCAGAATAATGATGGTTGCGGTTTGGATACGATAATATCTTGTAAGTTTGGAGGGCAGAACGACTTGGATACAAAATCGTTTTTTAATGTTATGAATTGGGTTCTGCGAAAATGGATGGTTATGGTTTGGAGACGACATAATAATAACGATAATAATATCACGCACAGTTTGGAGGGCATGGCGACCTACATATCGCTCGAACATCCTGGTTTATACACGTCTTCATTTATCATTGATGTCAGTACCAGGGATTTTCGACAAATGGGAACGACAGACAAGTTTTTAGTTAACTATATTTTGGGGCAATTGACGTTAGGATTGAATTAATTGACTTTGTCTTGGAAACAAGATTGTTGTAACTAAGACTAGAGATTTTGATCTGGACAAATTAGAATCCAAGCGTTTGTAAGACGAGATAAACTGTTTGTTATGAGTTACAGTTCTTGAATCAAGTTCTAAAAGCAATACGGGTCAATAAGCCGGGGTTGATCCTAGATTCTATGAGGTGAGATGAACTAGTAACAATCATTATTCTTGAAGTTTAACCACTGTTTACGACACAAGTTGAGATAAAAGGCACTTAATGCAAGGCAATAAAACATAGT
>NC_088366.1:62247273-62274773 GCF_034508935.2 Berghia stephanieae | reverse complement strand
TAGAATTCTAGATTATTTTGACTATCTCATGTTCTTCCTTTTTTTACTGGCGCTGAAATGGCCTCAATGTGTTGCATGTAACTCTTAAAATCAAACAGCCAATGATATGGAATTTGCTTTTATCTCCTTTTCTCTTTTCCTACAACAAAAGAAGGCTTTGGGAGAAATTGCGCAATTAAAAAGTGCAGTGAGTAATTTGTACGAAAAAAATGAAGATTTGGTGGAAACATTTCATGTCATGAAAAGGGAGGTAAGCAAGAATTTTATTTTATTGTCCAATATTAAATCGACGGATCGATCGATCGAGAGAGAGAGAGAGAGAGAGAGAGAGAGAGAGAGAGAGAGAGAGAGAGAGAGAGAGAGAGAGAGAGAGAGAGAGAGAGAGAGAGAGAGAGAGTTGTTTCAATCAGGAATATTATGCACTGGAACACAGTGACCCAATAAACTTATTATTATGTATTTTGTAAGTTTGATTTGAGGAGGGGCGCCCTCTTCTGTTTAAATCCTGGACTGGAAAAGACAGTTGAAGAGTTGGTTGAAAAAAGATAAGAAGAGACAGAAAGAAATGGACGCCATGGCAAGGGAGGTAATATATGTTGTTTGTTTGGGCTACGTGACAATAATAATAGTAATAGATAATGAGTTTATAGTGTTTCACCAGAACTAGATAGTTAATGCTTGATGTGCTTTTCACACAAGTGTGCAACAATTAGGAACACACACACACAACACACACACACACACATGCGCGCAGGATGCAATATATTATTTTGAATGAGCCTCAATTGATCGCTACAATAAAATATGTTGTGGTAAAAAAAAAGAATTATTTTAACTTTTATTAAAAACGTTCAAATATTGGGGCTTCTCTAATTCCCATGAGAAATGATTCAGATGTGAGGAGAAAAAGATTTGAAAATGATGCTCCAAAGTAAAGTTTGCTTCAGTAAGTTTGGTTCATGTGTGACAGTTTGGTGGCCGGTATTGTCGGGGTTTTTTTTTGTGGTAATCATAATAATTGCCTGATGGCATTTTGACTATTTTGCCAGCTTTTAAATGACCGTATTGCCGGAATGTTAAATTTCAATACTGGGAAATATCAGCACACCAGACCTGTTTTGATTTTAATAGATTGAAATAAACCTTGTTTGATTTGGACGGTCTCCGCTTTGACCAGATTTTTTATAACCGGTAAAGCAGACCTGTTTTGATTTTCAGGGATGTAAATCTTTCCGAATTATTAGGATTTCCGGATTTTCTGGTAGTCTACTTTTCAATAGACTATTTCACAAATTTCTCACTTTTAATTTTTTATCCAACGATCGTGCTTGCATACACATAATAATAATATAATAATAATAATAATAATAATAATAATAATAATAATAATAATAATAATAATAATAATAATAATAATAATAATAATAATAATAATAATAATAATAATAATAATAATAATAATGCATCCCAAAAAGGACATTTTTTGTACAGACGTGTTATAATTTACACAATAATATAAAAATACAATGGAAATAGGATGTATATATAAACAAGGAGCAGCTCCATAACCAGAGCCGCGCTTTATAATATGAATAATTTCAACACTGTAAAATAGTTAAAACTGTCACTATAAATTGAAAATTGAAAGGATTGCAAAACAAATAAATTAATAAATTAATATTTACAGTTTTTGAAAGTAAAAATGCGAAATAATTATATAAAATGATTATTGCTTGTTGTTATGAAGCCTAATACTGGACGGCAGAAAATATTTTCGGTGTCTCTCTGTTTTCGTTGAAATAAAGAAAGGGCGACCACTCCTTCCTGACATAAATACTGATGGTCTTAGTGGATGATTCTGGTCATTTAATATTTTAGTTATTTTACAAATACAAAATTTCTCGTATAAAAGATCTACATCGTCAACCTCATTTATATAGCGTTTAATGGATTTTTAAATATTTTAATTTATTTTGTTCCTTTCCACTGCTAAGCAATTGCCTCCTCAGGCTGTTATACAAAATGACAAGACACTTTCGATTACTGCTCTATAAAATATTGTGCAGAGGGTTTTATCTATTCTAAACTGAGAAAGTTTTGATAAAAAAATAGGTCCGTCTGCACATCTTATGCCTAATTATTTTCAAGTTTTCATCCCACTTGAGCCTGTCATCAATCGTTACACCAAGGTATTTGTAGTGAGGAACTCGCTGGACGAATTGATCCTTTAGTTTTAACGGTTCTATCGGTTCCTTTACTCTCCTAAAGTCAATCACTAGCTCCTTTGTCTTGTTTATGTTAAGCTCTCGGTGGTGGGCATCTCACCAAGACACAAATCTATCTATTTCTTGCCTATAAGCCACTTCGTTGCCATTTGTAATGAGGCCTTGAAGAGCGGTGTCATCTGCAAACTTTATTAAAGGTACACTCAGGTTTTGACTTCTACAGTCATTCGTGTATATTGCGAATAATACAGGGGACAATACACAACCTTGAGGGGCACCAGTATATGTAGTTATACAGGAAGATATGTTTTGTCCTAATTGAACATATTGTGATCTCTCCGTAAGAAATTCGAGCACCCAAGCAATTATATAATTGTTTAAATTCAGACTAGTCAATTTTTGAACAACCAACTGAGGTTACATTGTATTGGACGCTGAAAAAAAATCTGCAAAAAAGCAATCTGCAATAGCTCTTAGCGTGATCTAGATGCATGTAAATGTTGTTTGTAAACAGCAGACTAGCATCCTCTTTGCCACGTCCTGGTTTGTAAGCAAATTGATGACTATCAATATAAATATCACTAAATGGCATAAACTCGTTCCTAATTTTAACAAGAACAAGTTTTTATAAAGATTTCACGACTATTGAAGGCAGTGAATATGTCTGAGATCGTTCATTGATTCAATTTTGTCTTTTTTTTTGGAACAGGAATAATTTTTGAAGTTTTCCAAATTTCATGGATCGAAACGCATTGGAGGGACAGGTTAAAAATATGTGTATAAATGGGAGGAAAGCTGATGGGCACATTGTTTTAATAATTTTCCTTTCAATCCATCCGGCCCAGCAGCCTTCCTCTCGTTTAGTTTCGAAAATACAAATCTCGTTCCTTCTTCACTGACCTCAACAGTCATTTCATCTTCCAAAGCCCTGTCTAATTTGTGTTTTTCATTTTCAATATCATATTTGTTTGCTGTGTCGAAACTTGAATAAAATTTATTTAGAGTTTCAATTTCGATATCTTCTGATATAATCGTGGGCTTTGGATTATAGTTAACAGCAGTTTTAAGCCCCCGCCACGTGTCCCGTATATCCCCAGAAGAAAAGCATTTTTCAATTTTATTTTGTACTTGTCTCTACAACTAGATATTACTCTCTTTATCTCTTTTTGTTTTGTTTTAAGATCTTTTTTTTTGTTTTCACTAGTAAAGAGAGTTTTCTTTTGGTTCAATAAAAGTTTTAGATCTTTTGATACATCATTAAATAGATACAATTTTGTCTTTTTTGTTTGTTTGTTTGTTATGTTTTGTTTTTGTTAAGAAAAAAACAGAGGAGAGATTGCAAGTTGCCAGCCGTTTAACCTAAAAATTATATTTCTTTTCTTTTTGCTTTCAGTTTTCATTTTAATTTCTTTTTTTTTGTTCTTCAATTTTCTCTTTGTTAAAGAATCGTTTAATTAGGGGGCGGGGTGTGTTATCTAGCTCTAGAACATGATTCCTCCCGGTCCTGTTTCTAGATTTTTCATCTCAGTTGGTTTTGGAACGCTGACTTTTCACTATCGACTTTCATACCTGCTTGAGAATTTGTATAGAATTATGCACATCAGCTAACTTTATACTTTAAAT
Source organism: Berghia stephanieae (assembly GCF_034508935.2). Lineage (NCBI taxonomy): Eukaryota > Metazoa > Mollusca > Gastropoda > Nudibranchia > Aeolidiidae > Berghia > Berghia stephanieae. The sequence continues at coordinate 62,270,925 of NC_088366.1, read as the reverse complement.
GGTTTCAGATCACATTTAAACTGTTAGTAGGGACTTGTTAAACAGTAAAAACTAACATCTTTGACAATGTAGCCTTCAAACATAAACTGTAATGCCAATAAACTTAAGCATACATGGATGATTTCTCTTTATAATACAACTGAAAATATTCGATTTCAAATTTCAAAATTTATAATACTATTTTTTTGGTACCATTCTGTGTCATCTACCGAAGTGAAGTTCACTCTCCCAGACTGTTTTCTCAATGCTTCCTCATAGAATATACTTTTCATCCTTGGAAGATTGTCAGGTCTTGTACACTGGTGCTCAACACTGTAATGGCCCGTCATAAATGGCACTTGTCTTTCAGGCACATTGATTTCTGTGAACTTTCACCCAGTGTTTGGTTGAGTCCGGAAAGGATTATGATATTCCAGAAAGACCATTTTGTTAAAGGCAATCTTTGAGATAATCATGGCCACTGTCATTTAAACCTATAATGACAACAAAGTGCCTCAGAGATATTTAATCCATGGAACCGGATAAAAATACCCAATCTTTTTCCTACTAGATTAAATGATTTTTTATCTCTACATATTTCTCAACTTAAAAAGGCCAACATGGAAGTCAGAAATGAAAGGGATGACATGTCACGAGAGGTATTTGTTGTGAATTTTGTTTGGAAGTTAGATTCGATAATCCCTAACAGAGCCCCACATTCCTTTTGACCCCTAATGCCTTTTATGATATATATATATATATATATATATATATATATATATAGAGAGAGAGAGAGAGAGAGAGAGAGAGAGAGAGAGAGAGAGAGAGAGAGAGAGAGAGAGAGAGAGAGAGAGAGAGAAGACAAGAATGGCGGTCTGTGTAGGTAAACTTATGTCTGAGTAGACACAGTTTTATATGTTTCAAGAATAACGTTTCTGATTTTCATTTGCAGTTAGATTGCAGTTTCTTATCTTTGGTGCCGAAACCCGGGACAGTGAACTTTAGATTGTTTTGAATTCTTTTCAAGGTAACATAGTTTAAAGCGGAGTTCGTGACATCGAAGCGCCGGCGAGCAACTTGTAGAACGGGGTTAACTAAAGCTGTGAAGAATGCAAACGAATTACTAGAAAAACACGATACAATCAAAGAACAGTTAGAAACCCCTATCGAAGATCTAACAAATCGTCTTAACTCATTAAATTCTGCTGAAGAGAACGTAGAATTATTTATTTCGGAAGAAGCATTGGGAACAGATATCAAGCAAAGCCAATCTTATTTTTACACGGCGATGGATGTACTCGCTAGGTTGAAAGCGAAAGTCGAGCGCTACGAGTCAACGTTTCACCAGACACTGAACGTTTCAATATCTCTGGGGTCCAGTCGGGGAACAACTTGTTCTCTATGACTCTTTTTTTTTTACATCAACTCCTTACATTTTGTAAAATTATCATGAAAAATTTATATATTCTGATTTATTATTTCAAATATTTATGTAATTATCTCAATTATATCTTTGGTAAGTGTGCACGTGATGGAATTTTCTTTATACTCTCTCTCTCTCTCTCTCTCTCTCTCTCTCTTTCTCTCTCTTTCTTATACATATATATATATATATTTATATATATATATATATATATATATATATATATATATATATATATATATATAGAGAGAGAGAGAGAGAGAGCGAGAGAGAGACTGTTGACGTCAATGAGATAATATTATTATAATAGTCTACTACCTTTATGGTGATTAGTACTCAATATATTCTCTCTGACCAACTACAATCAACCATTGGTTACACAAAATTTGGTGTGTTGGTCACGATAGTTGATTACTATTCCTGGTGAGATTTACTCAAACACAAACAGTCTATGTATAAATGGAATTTCACATAATCCCTGTTACAGTAATAGTGCAACCGTCAGGATTGGAGGAGAATTCAGTAAATATAAACAAATTAAACGAGGTGTTAGACAAGGATGTGTTTTGTCACCAGACCCTTGTAATATCTACAGCGAAACAATTATTAGAACATTAGGAGATAGGTAGGTATTAAGATCAATGGTGAGAATATCAACAATATAAGATATGCAGATGGCACAGCACTGATTTCAGACTCAAAAGAAATTTTACAATTACTCCATAATAAAGTAGTTACACACACACACACACACACACACACACAGAGAGAGAGAGAGAGAGAGAGAGAGAGAGAGAGAGAGAGAGAGAGAGAACCTATGGGGTTATATTTAAATGTAAAAAAGACAGAATGCATGGTTGTATCAAGGAGAGAAAGAAATCCAACATGTAACTTAATAATCAAAGGAGAAACTATAAAACAAATTCAGACATTTAAATATCTTGGATACACAATAACTTCAGATGGCTGATATAGCACAGAAATAAAACGAGAAATTGCAATAGCTAAAGATAGTTTTAATAAAATGAGTCTAATTTTTAAAAAAACCACAATATCTCAATGACAACAAAACATAGGATTTTGAAGGCCTATGCATGGTCAGTATTATTATATGGCTGTGAAAGCTGGACAATTACAGAAGACATTAGAAAGAAACTGGAGGCAGCAGAAATGCGATTTATTTAGAAGGCTGTTAAGAATCTCATGGACAGAGAAGAAAACTAATGAAGAAGTATTAGAGCAAGCTGAAACTAAAAGGTTATTAGTTCGTACAATAAGAAAAAGACAAATGCAATTAGGGCACCTAAATCGACAAAAATGTATTGAACAACTTGCTCTCACAGAGTAAAGATAGACCGAGAAAAAACATATTTGAATAGTTTGAACAGGAGGGTGACAAAGAAAGAGAAGAGTAATATTAGGTTTCTGAGGTTATCTGATCAGAGAGATGAATGGCGTACCATGATCACCGATGTCTGGCACAGACTTGTACTTGAAGAAGAAGAAGAAGAAGAAGAGTAATAGGTTATCTGTATAGCGAGACTTGTATGGTGAGGTTTTAATCCACCCATTGAGACAATATATAATTTAAAACAACAACTATTATTGTTCCTGTTCACAGCACAGAAAAAATATGCTCGTTGGACTCCAAACAAAGATGGATGAGCAGGTAGGAACATGACGGGTTTCTGTCCAGTCTGGACCTGGTTACATGTTTGAGGTTTTTCGATTGTTTGTTACATTTTGTGCTCTGTCCAGTATCGTTCACTGTCCAGTATCGTTCATTTGGACAGGACCTTGATCTTTCTTTAAGTCACTCCATCTCATAGTGTAATTGGATGTTACCCAACGACACAAAACGATATTGATATGTACAATCCATACCACCTTTAAACACAGTCATAAGAGTCTTAGGCGTATTGAATCCAAAGATTCCCATAATTGGATGAGACCCAACGACACAAAACGATATTGATATGTACAATCCATACCACCTTTAAACACAGTCATAGGGAAGAGTCTTAGGCGTATTGAATCCAAAGATTCCCATAATTGGATGAGACCCAACGACACACAACGATATTGATATGTACAATCCATACCACCTTTAAACACAGTCATAGGGAAGAGTCTTAGGCGTATTGAATCCAAAGATTCCCATAATTGGATGAGACCCAACGACACACAACGATATTGATATGTACAATCCATACCACCTTTAAACACAGTCATAGGGAAGAGTCTTAGGCGTATTGAATCCAAAGATTCCCATAATTGGATGAGACCCAACGACACACAACGATATTGATATGTACAATCCATACCACCTTTAAACACAGTCATAGGGAAGAGTCTTAGGCGTATTGAATCCAAAGATTCCCATAATTGGATGAGACCCAACGACACACAACGATATTGATATGTACAATCCATGCCACCTTTAAACACAGTCATAGGGAAGAGTCTTAGGTGTGTTGAATCCAAAGATTCCCATAATTGGATCAGACCCAACGACACACAACGATATTGATATGTACAATCCATACCACCTTTAAACACAGTCATAGGGAAGAGTCTTAGGCGTATTGAATCCAAAGATTCCCATAATTGGATGAGACCCAACGACACACAACGATATTGATATGTACAATCCATGCCACCTTTAAACACAGTCATAGGGAAGAGTCTTAGGTGTGTTGAATCCAAAGATTCCCATAATTGGATCAGACCCAACGACACACAACGATATTGATATGTACAATCCATACCACCTTTAAACACAGTCATAGGGAAGAGTCTTAGGCGTATTGAATCCAAAGATTCCCATAATTGGATGAGACCCAACGACACACAACGATATTGATATGTACAATCCATACCACCTTTAAACACAGTCATAGGGAAGAGTCTTAGGCGTATTGAATCCAAAGATTCCCATAATTGGATGAGACCCAACGACACACAACGATATTGATATGTACAATCCATACCACCTTTAAACACAGTCATAGGGAGGAGTCTTAGGCGTATTGAATCCAAAGATTCCCATAATTGGATGAGACCCAACGACACACAACGATATTGATATGTACAATCCATACCACCTTTAAACACAGTCATAGGGAAGAGTCTTAGGTGTGTTGAATCCAAAGATTCCCATAATTGGATCAGACCCAACGACACACAACGATATTGATATGTACAATCCATACCACCTTTAAACACAGTCATAGGGAAGAGTCTTAGGCGTATTGAATCCAAAGATTCCCATAATTGGATGAGACCCAACGACACACAACGATATTGATATGTACAATCCATACCACCTTTAAACACAGTCATAGGGAAGAGTCTTAGGTGTATTGAATCCAAAGATTCCCATAATTGGATGAGACCCAACGACACACAACGATATTGATATGTACAATCCATACCACTTTAAACACAGTCATAGGGAAGAGTCTTAGGCGTATTGAATCCAAAGATTCCCATAATTGGATGAGACCCAACGACACACAACGATATTGATATGTACAATCCATGCCACCTTTAAACACAGTCATAGGGAAGAGTCTTAGGTGTGTTGAATCCAAAGATTCCCATAATTGGATCAGACCTAACGATATATATTTAGTCATACGTATAGGTCTCATCCTACATGTTAAGTGATGCTCTTGGCTTGGGACCCACTGTAAAGGGATTTTAGAACATTTACTGCGTATTGCACTTTATAAAGGTCACTGATTAGAATAAATAGTTGAAACCATTAATTTTGGTTTCTGCTTGACCAAATTTCATTTGTTTTACTTTTCTGTGACTGCTTGGCTGCATGGCTCAGCGGTACGGTCTTTGCTTCGTACCCAAAAGGTACCGAGTTCGACTACCCGCCTCGTTGTGTGGCCTTGAGCAAGTCACCTCACCTTAGCTCACTTTGTGGTGCTGTACTGCGGCTGACACATGGGTTATTCCAGTCTTCTCTTGGAATAGACCCTAAAGATAAATTTCCCCTCGGAGATGGATAAAAGGAATATTTTTTATGATCATTTTATTAGACATTATCCTTTATCTATAATCTTTGGACTCTACCATGTCTGGTGCGGTATGATTCTGGATTCGACTCGTCCTGAGTTGGGTGGCAGATAAATCATAAAATTTGATGGCAAGAAACAAGAATGATAAACAAGCAAAAATTGGGTGGACATTGGTTATTACAAATAATGGTCTTATTAGATATAGATAGGGTGGACATTGGTTATTACAACTAATGGTCTTATTAGATATAGATAGGGTGGACATTGGTTATTACAAATAATGGTCTTATTAGATATAGATAGGGTGGACATTGGTTATTACAAATAATGGTCTTATTAGATATAGATAGGGTGGACATTGGTTATTACAAATAATGGTCTTATTAGATATAGATAGGGTGGACATTGGTTATTACAAATAATGGTCTTATTAGATAAAGATAGGGTGGACATTGGTTATTACAAACAATGGTCTATTAGATATAGATAGGGTGGACATTGGTTATTACAAATAATGGTCTTATTAGATATAGATAGGGTGGACATTGGTTATTACAAATAATGGTCTTATTAGATAAAGATAGGGTGGACATTGGTTATTACAAATAATGGTCTTATTAGATATAGATAGGGTGGACATTGGTTATTACAAATAATGGTCTTATTAGATATAGATAGGGTGGACATTGGTTATTACAAATAATGGTCTTATTAGATATAGATAGGGTGGACGTTGGTTATTACAAATAATTGTCTATTGGATATAGATAGGGTGGACATTGGTTATTACAAATAATGGTCTTATTAGATATAGATAGGGTGGACATTGGTTATTACAAATAATGGTCTTATTAGATATAGATAGGGTGGACATTGGTTATTACAAATAATGGTCTTATTAGATATAGATAGGGTGGACATTGGTTATTACAAATAATGGTCTATTAGATATAGATAGGGTGGACGTTGGTTATTACAAATAATGGTCTTATTAGATATAGATAGGGTGGACATTGGTTATTACAAATAATGGTCTTATTAGATATAGATAGGGTGGACATTGGTTATTACAAATAATGGTCTTATTAGATATAGATAGGGTGGACATTGGTTATTACAAATAATGGTCTTATTAGATATAGATAGGGTGGACATTGGTTATTACAAATAATGGTCTTATTAGATATAGATAGGGTGGACATTGGTTATTACAAATAATGGTCTTATTAGATATAGATAGGGTGGACATTGGTTATTACAAATAATTTTCTATTGGATATAGATAGGGTGGACATTGGTTATTACAAATAATGGTCTTATTAGATATAGATAGGGTGGACATTGGTTATTACAAATAATGGTCTTATTAGTATATAGATAGGGTGGACATTGGTTATTACAAATAATTGTCTATTGGATATAGATAGGGTGGACATTGGTTATTACAAATAATGGTCTTATTAGATATAGATAGGGTGGACATTGGTTATTACAAATAATGGTCTTATTAGATATAGATAGGGTGGACGTTGGTTATTACAAATAATTGTCTATTGGATATAGATAGGGTGGACATTGGTTATTACAAATAATTGTCTATTGGATATAGATAGGGTGGACATTGGTTATTACAAATAATTGTCTATTGGATATAGATAGGGTGGACATTGGTTATTACAAATAATTGTCTATTGGATATAACCAGAAGAACAGAAACGTTTTGATTGGTCCATGTCAATCTGTTCAACTTTTTACCATCTCTCCACCATAATTTGTTTTATCTTTGTGTTCAAAACCATGGCAGGAGATCAAGGAAAATGCAAGTACATCCACGCCTGGTCAAAGCCTAAGCCCTCTATCCGGTCGGGCTTGTGCTCTTGTATCACCTGCCACACCTGCCAAGGTGATGAGTAAAAGAAAAAAGATAGAAGGTGTGTATGTGGATTTTAAAATAAATAAAAAAGTGAGCTTTATATAGCGCAATGTCCACTAAATGTGCTCAAAGCGCTTAACAATGGGTCCCTGGTCAACATCAACATTTAACATGTAGGACGGGACATGACGCCTGTTAGGCGATATCACAATTTTCGGACAAAGACAACGCTGTTAACGGCCAGGTACTCATTTTACACCTGAGTACGGTGAGAAAATGTGAGTAAAGAGCCTTTTCCAAGGACTCAACTATGCGCCGAGCGAGGCTCGAACCCAGGACCTTCCGATCCGAAAGCAAATGTTATACCACTAGACCGCAAAGCCCTCTATCCGATGGGGCTTGTGCTCTTGTATCATCTGCCAAGGCGATGAGTGGAGGGCAAATAATAGAAGGAATGTAGGTATGTGGATTTGGTATGAGATGGTGCTTAGGCTTTTTGGAAGGAGGGAAGGGTGAGGTGAAGGAAGAGGCATGAATGAGATATGAGAAGGTGGGTGGGGGGATAGAGAGAAGAGTTTGGGGGTGGGGGAGGGGGAGGGGGCTCTCTTTTATTTCATTTCTAAATGGAAATGGCTTTCTCTCTCTCTCTCTCTCTCTCTCTCTCTCTCTCTCTCTCTGTCTCTCTCTCTCTGTGTTCCTTTCTCTCTATCTATCTATCTTTCTCTCTCTCTCTCTGTCTCTCTCTCTGTCTCTCTGTTCCTTTCTCTCTCTCTATCTCTCTCTCTCTCTCTCTGTTCCTCACTTCTCTCTCTCTGCTATAGTCTCTCTCCCTGAATGTTGGTTTCTCATTCACTCTCTCTATCTATTTATCTCTCTCTCTCTGTCTCTCTCTCTCTCTCTTATTCTCTTCTTTTCTGACCTAATAACTCTCTCTCTCTCTCTCTCTCTCTCTCTCTCTCTCTTGATAAACACTTTCTGTCTTTTTATATCTTTCTCTCTCTCTTTATATATATATATATATATATATATATATATATATATATATATATATATATATATATATATATATTTATGAATTTATTTCTTTCCCCCTCTCTCTATACCTGTTTCTTTCTCCCTCTCTCTTTCTACATCTCTCTTTTTCTCTCTCTCTATCCCTTTCTATTTCCCTCTCTCTTTCTACCTCTCTCTGCCCCTCTATCCATCCCCTTCTTTCTATCTTTCATTCTTTCTCATTCTCCCTCTCTCTCGCTCTATCTTTCTCCCTCATCTTCTCTCTATCTCTCTCTCCCTCTCACTGTCCCTCTCTCTCTTTCTCCCCCCTCTCTCTCTCTCTCTCTCTCTCTCTTTCTCTATCTCTTTCTCCCTTGCTACCTCTTTCCCTCCTCCTCTTTCTCTCTCTCTCTCTCTCTCTCTCTCTCTCTCTCTCTCTCCTTCACTCTATCCCAAATTAACGAGCAAACAGTAAATGAGAGGGAAGGGTGGGGGAGGGGAATATTGTACTTTTGGACAAAGTAAATGAAAGGGAAGGGTGGGGATGGGGGTGGATATTGTAGTGTTGGACAGTGTAAATGAGAGGGAAGGGTTCGGGGTGGGGAAGGGGATATTGTAGTCCTGGACAGAGTAAATGAGAAGGTAGGGTGGGGGTAGGGGTGGATATTGTTGTGTTGGACAGAGTAAATGAGAGGGAAGGGTGGGGGGGGGGTAGGGGTGGATATTGTAGTGTTGGACAGAGTTAATGAGAGGGAATGGTGGGGGTAGGGGTGGATATTGTAGTGTTGGACAGAGTAAATTTGGAGGGAAGGGTGGGGAAGGGAGTGGATATTGTAGTGTTGGACAGAGTAAATGAGAGTTAAGAGTGGGGGTAGGGGTGGATATTGTAGTGTTGGACAGAGTAAATGAGAGGGAAGGGTGGGGATATGGGTGGAAAGGAATATTTTCGCATTTTAAATGATCCTAAAATAAAATGGCTGCATTAAAACTATTTTTGTTTTTACATTTATTCTCCATCCCATCTCCCCACAGAAATCAAACCGAAATGTCTGTTTGATTACCAGAGATCAAAATCCATGAAAGTGAAGAAAGGAGATAGAATACAGTTACGGGGATTTGATCAAGTTAGAACAAAGTCTCCATTCATGAGTGAATTAACAGGCCGGTTTTATGTCCAAAAATATGGGGATTATTGTTTTTTAGTTGTAATGTCGATAGATGGGAAGGGTACTGTGGAGTCATATTTATGTTGTAGTAGAAATGGGGGTGAGAAGGATTTGATGGTCTCTAAGACGACGGTAGATGGTGCAGATTACAGGGATATATTGGGTGTGTTTCGTGAAGATGAGAATGTGTGGGTGGAGGTTGTTGGAGTCCAGGGGAAATGTCATCTGAGGATTAGGTTTGTTGGTTACTTTAAAGATGTGTTGTAAATGTTAATTCAGAAAAGTGAATGGACCAGGAAGTGGAGATTTTTATTCTCTGTTGTCTTCTGGCACTTTTCTACTCACTTCATCTCTTGTTGTTACCAACATAAGTGCCTGCTCCACTCACTTTTCTGAATTAAAAATTCACCTCATATACCGGAGCATACTCAATTTCTCAATTGTGTCTATGTTATATGTTTGTGTTGAGAATATTGGCTATTAAGCTTAATTGCTGGCCAACTGACTTCGCGGGTTGTGTGTGTTGGACCCGCGATCTCCAGTAGTCGGTGAGAGAGAACTCTAGTAGTGAATGACTTGAGTTTGATACGAATTTTTTTTTGGTTTCGTGGATAGCTCATACAGTAGAGTCACGCTTTCACTGGCCAGGCGGAGGTGTCGTATTAGGTCCCGGGTTCAAACCCCATCACCGCCGCAAAAAAAATATTATTCTCTATTGTCTTCTGGCACTTTTCTACTCACTTCATCTCTTGTTGTAAATGTTATCGTTGTAAGATACACTAATTTATCATGTGTTCTAGTGGTAAGACTACATGTCTATCCACTAGATCTATGGTTTAATTCTGTGTATGTCGGTGTGCTTGTATGTGTGTGTGTTTGTGTCTATGTCTGTGTGTTTGTATGTGTGTATGTCTATGTGTGTATGTGTGTTTGTATGTCTGTGTGTATGTATGTGTGTTTATATGTCTGTGTGTATTTATATGTTTGTGAGTGTGTATGTGTGTCTGGTCGTGTGTATGTATGTATGCGTGTATGTGTGATATTTATTTATATAATGTGTGTGTGTGTGTGTGTGTGTTGTGTATTTGTATGATTGTCTATATGCTTGTCTATATGTATGTAAGTCTGTCTGTCTGTTTGTTTGACTATGTATATATTATTTGAATATTGTATGCTTGTTTATTTGTGTGTCTGTCTGTGTGTTTGTTTGACTGTGTATATATTATTTTGTTTGTGTGGCGCTGTATATACAAAAGGAAGAGAGACGCATGCGCACAACCAACATGACGTTCTCTCTCTAATAACTTTTCCGCCGGTGACGTCACCGACTATGGGTGACGTCCAATCAAGGGACGCTACTCTTCCGTTAATCTCATTCCCAATAATAATTCACATTAATAATAATAATGATAATAATAATAATAATAATAATAATAATAATAATAATAATAATAATAATAATAATAATAATAATAATATAACAAAAATAATAATAGTAATAATAATAATAATAATAATAATAATAATAATAATAATAATAATAATAATAATAATAATAATAATAATAATAATGCATAATTTCTATAGCGCCCCTTTCCACCAAAAGTGCCCGGAAGCGTTTATTCATCTCTATGCACATGTGATTATAAATATCGTTCAGTAAAATCAATAAAATCACTCACAGAAAACTGAAAGGAAACACTCTGTCTTCAAAGAGACTTTAAAAGAGGACAGAGATTGACGATGTCTTCTAGTGTTTGTTTAACGAGCGTTCCACACAGTGGGAGCAGAATATGTAAACACAATGCCAAAAACCATCCCAATTCCCTTTTGTGTGCGGGAATTCCTCTTTCGGAATTATAATTCCTCCGAGTGGTGTCTGAAATTCCTGTGAGCCAAATTTAAAGTTGGCGTCTCTGCATTATATCTAATTGTATTATTCGTCCATAGATGTGATAGTGTGTCTGTCTGTGTGACTGTGTATATTATTTGAATGTTGCATGCTTTGTCTATATGTGTGTCTGTCTCTCTGTCTGTCTCCGACTGTGTATTTTATATGAACGATGTTTGCTCTGTCTATATGTGTGTCTGTCTGTGTGTTTGTTTGTGTGACTGTGTATATATTCTATGAATGGTGATGATTTGTCTATATATGTGTCTGTCTGTCTGTTTGTTTGACTGTGTATATATTATATGAATGTTGTATGCTTTGTCCATATGTGTGTCTGTGTGTCTGTCTGTCTGCTTGTTTGACTGTGTATATATTATATAATGAATGTTGTATGTTTTGTATGTGTGTCTGTCTGTGTGTTTGTTTATGTGACTGTGTATATATTATATAAATGTTGAATGCTTTCTGGATGGGTTCCAGACCTCCCATAGTGGGCAGGGAGGTACTTACTGTGTCTTCTCTCCCCTTATATCTGCTTTTCAACTTGCTTTCTGTCTTTGTCTTGGAATGAGATTACTTAGTTTTGTCCTGGCCCTGACCGGATACCCTGGCTGGGAGGGAAACAGTCAAATGTATAGTTAGTTTTGGGAGATGATATTTTTTTCCCTTGTAAATCATCTCTCTGTTATGCAGTGTATTATGTTTTGTTTACATATTATATATGATTTGTAAACATTTGAGTATATTCCTCTTAGTAGGGACCTTTGCTTATGTCTGTATGAGACTTTTAGTGATCTCAAACTGAGTACTTTGATAGTGTGCTCTTGGAATCTACATTTGAACCTATTCTCCTTTAGATGCTTTAGTTGTTATTCCAGAACGTTTTACTTTCCCATTTTTTCCTTTTTATTGGTGCTGATATGACCTAAATGTGTTGCAATGAATGTTTGTGTTTTTGTGACAGAATGTGTATGAATGTTTGTGTTTTTGTGACAGAATGTGTATAAATGTTTGTGTTTTTGTGACAGAATGAATAAGAATGTTTGTGTTTTTGTGACAGAATGAATATGAATGTTTGTGTTTTTGTGACAGAATGTGTATGATAGTTTGTGTTTTTGTGACAGAATGTGTATGAATGTTTGTATTTTTTGTGACAGAATGTGTATAAATGTTTGTGTTTTTGTGACAGAATGTGTATGACTGTTTGTGTTTTTGTGACAGAATGTGTATGAATGTTTGTATTTTTTGTGACAGAATGTGTATAAATGTTTGTGTTTTTGTGACAGAATGAATAAGAATGTTTGTGTTTTTGTGACAGAATGTGTATGAATGTTTGTGTTTTTGTGACAGAATGTGTATGAATGTTTGTGTTTTTGTGACAGAATGTGTATGAATGTTTGTGTTTTTGTGACAGAATGAATAGGAATGTTTGTGTTTTTGTGACAGAATGAATAGGAATGTTTGTGTTTTTGTGACAGAATGAATATGAATGTTTGTTTTTTGTGACAGAATGTGTATGAATGTTTGTGTTTTTTGTGACAGAATGTGTATGAATGTTTGTGTTTTTGTGACAGAATGTGTATGAATGTTTGTATTTTTTGTGACAGAATGTGTATAAATGTTTGTATTTTTTGTGACAGAATGAATAAGAATGTTTGTGTTTTTGTGACAGAATGAATATGAATGTTTGTGTTTTTTGTGACAGAATGTGTATAAATGTTTGTGTTTTTGTGACAGAATGTGTATGAATGTTTGTGTTTTTGTGACAGAATGTGTATGAATGTTTGTGTTTTTGTGACAGAATGAATATGAATGTTTGTGTTTTGTGACAGAATGTGTATAAATGTTTGTTTTTTGTGACAGAATGTGTATGAATATTTGTGTTTTTGTGACAGAATATGTATGAATGTTTGTGTTTTTGTGACAGAATGAATATGAATGTTTGTGTTTTTGTGAAAGAATGAATAAGAAAGTTTGTGTTTTGTGACAGAATGTGTATGAATGTTTGTGTTTTTGTGACAGAATGTGTATGAATGTTTGTGTTTTTGTGACAGAATGAATATGAATGTTTGTGTTTTGTGACAGAATGTGTATGAATGTTTGTTTTTTGTGACAGAATGTGTATGAATATTTGTGTTTTTGTGACAGAATGTGTATGAATGTTTGTGTTTTTTGTGACAGAATGTGTATAAATGTTTGTGTTTTTGTGACAGAATGAATATGAATGTTTGTGTTTTTGTGACAGAATGTGTATAAATGTTTGTGTTTTTGTGACAGAATGAATATGAATGTTTGTGTTTTTGTGACAGAATGAATATGAATGTTTGTGTTTTTGTGACATAATGTGTTTGAATGTTTATGTTTTTGTGACATTAATGTGGGGGGAGGGGGGGGGTAGTAATGTGCTCGTGTGGCAAAATGTGTATGCATGTGTTGTGTGTGTCTTTGTGTGACTGAATGTGTATAAATGTTTGTTTGTATGTGTCTTTGTTTGTGTGACCGAAAGTATTTGAATCTGTGTCTGTGTATGTTTGTGTGTGTTCGGGGGGGGGGGGGGGGGTGATTGATTGTGTGATAGATTGTGTATGCTGTTTTTTATTGCCTCTCTCTTTGTGTGTGATTGAGTGTGTGTGTGAGTGTGTGTGTGTGTGTGTGAGACTGAATATGTATGATTTTTTGTCTGTTTTTGTATGTGCATGTTTGTGTGAGACTGATGAGGATGAATGTTTGTGTATGTGTATTTGTATGTGTGTGTATGTGTGTGTGTGTGTGTGTGTGAAATCATGTGCATGAATTTTCGTGTTTATATGTATTTTGTGTGACTGAAGTTGTTGAATTGTTGTGCTGTCTGTGTGATCGGAGGTGGTGATAATTGTGTGATATGTGTATGTGTTATGTCTGAGTGATAAGTGTGTGTGTGAGTGTGTGTGTGTGTGTGTGGTGTGTTGTTTTGTTGAGTGTGAAGATTAGTTCGAGAGATGACGTACTGAATGCCTTTGTTATGTGTATTTTTGCCATCCGCGTTGTGTGAGTTTATTCTCACTGATCTGTATAAATTCTTTAACGTTCTGGATCGACGGTTTTGTTGTTGGTCCGTTATACTTCCGTGGTAAATGTTTTGGGGTTTAGCAAGGTAATTCTATAAATGTGTGTTGTGTATGATGTGTTTTTGTTATTGTTGAGGTGTATGTTCGAAATGATTGCTTTGTATATTTTTTGCCATATTATGTTTGGTTAGTTTCCTCATGAATTTGTTTATTTTGTTTGTGTAGGTTGGGGTTGGTCGTATATGACTTTCCATGATTAATTTCACTGCCCTCACTCAAGTATTACACATTACATACGTTGTATGAGAGAATGAAGATAGATAGATTGAGAGTAGGAGAGGATGATAATTTGCAAGATAGAGATGAGAGATGGTAGTGAATTGTGTAGGGGAAAGAGGAAAGGATTAGGAAAGAAGAGAGATGAGAGTGAGAGAGAGAGATGAGAAGAGGAGAGAAAGAAAGAGAGAGAGAGAAGAGAGAAGAGAGAGAGAAGAGAAGAGAAAGAGAGAGAGAGAGTGAGAGAGAGAGAAGAGAGAGAAAGAAAGAGAGAGAGAGGGAGAAGAGAGAAGGAGTGAGAGAGAGAGAAGAAGAGAGAGAGAGGAGAGGCGGTAGAGAGAAAGGAGGCGGTGAGGTACAATATGTTTTGTTTATTTCAACCACCTCGCCACCTTCATCTCCTATCAGTTATTCACAGTTCCATTTTACTCCTTTGTAGGGTGACTTTATTTATATCATGATGTGGGTTATTAGATTTATTTGGGATATTCCTATGGTTTGTATTGTATGTGTGAATTATATTATATATGAATCATATCTTGTGTTGAATGTGTGAATCATATTATATATGAATCATATCTTATGTTGTATGTGTGATTTATATTATACATGAATCATATCTTATGTTGTATGTGTGATTTATATTATACATGAATCATATCTTATGTTGTATGTGTGATTTATATTATACATGAATCATATCTTGTGTTGTATGTGTGATTTATATTATACATGAATCATATCTTGTGTTGTATGTGTGAATCATATTATACATGAATCATATCTTGTGTTGTATGTGTGAATCATATTATATATGAATCATATCTTATGTTGTATGTGTGAATTATATTATACATGAATCATATCTTATGTTGTATGTGTGAATTATATTATGTATGAATCATATCTTGTGTTGTATGTGTGAATTATATTATACATGAATCATATCTTATGTTGTATGTGTGATTTATATTATATATGAATCATATCTTGTGTTATATGTGTGATTTATATTATACATGAATCATATCTTATGTTGTATGTGTGAATCATATTATATATGAATCATATCTTATGTTGTATGTGTGATTTATATTATACATGAATCATATCTTATGTTGTATGTGTGATTTATATTATACATGAATCATATCTTGTGTTGTATGTGTGATTTATATTATACATGAATCATATCTTATGTTGTATGTGTGATTTATATTATACATGAATCATATCTTGTGTTGTATGTGTGAATCATATTATACATGAATCATATCTTGTGTTGTATGTGTGAATCATATTATACATGAATCATATCTTATGTTGTATGTGTGATTTATATTATACATGAATCATATCTTGTGTTGTATGTGTGAATCATATTATACATGAATCATATCTTGTGTTGTATGTGTGATTTATATTATACATGAATCATATCTTATGTTGTATGTGTGATTTATATTATACATGAATCATATCTTATGTTGTATGTGTGATTTATATTATACATGAATCATATCTTGTGTTGTATGTGTGAATTATATTATATATGAATCATATCTTGTGTTGTATGTGTGAATCATATTATACATGAATCATATCTTGTGTTGTATGTGTGAATCATATTATATATGAATCATATCTTATGTTGTATGTGTGAATTATATTATACATGAATCATATCTTATGTTGTATGTGTGAATTATATTATGTATGAATCATATCTTGTGTTGTATGTGTGAATTATATTATACATGAATCATATCTTATGTTGTATGTGTGATTTATATTATACATGAATCATATCTTGTGTTGTATGTGTGAATCATATTATACATGAATCATATCTTGTGTTGTATGTGTGAATCATATTATACATGAATCATATCTTATGTTGTATGTGTGAATTATATTATGTATGAATCATATCTTGTGTTGTATGTGTTATTTATATTATATATGAATCATATCTTGTATTGTATGTGTTATTTATATTATGTATGAATCATATCTTGTGTTGTATGTGTTATTTATATTATGTATGAATCATATCTTGTATTGTATGTGTTATTTATATTATATATGAATCATATCTTGTATTGTATGTGTTATTTATATTATATATGAATCATATCTTGTATTGTATGTGTTATTTATATTATATATGAATCATATCTTGTATTGTATGTGTTATTTATATTATATATGAATCATATCTTGTATTGTATGTGTTATTTATATTATGTATGAATCATATCTTGTGTTGTATGTGTTATTTATATTATGTATGAATCATATCTTGTGTTGTATGTGTTAATAATACTAATGCTGAAAACGTATATAGCGCTATAACTCCGAGACACCAGACTCTAAGTGCTTAAATTACAAATTACTTAGGCTAAAACATAATCATTTACACACACAAGCACACACACACACACACACACACACACAAAACACAACACACAACACAAACCAAACCTATCTTGCTTCTCATACCATCTACTAAAATCAAAACAGATATGTTTTAAGCGAACGTTTAAAAATAGACAAAGATTCTTTTTCACGAATGCTCTGCGGTAAGGCGTTCCAAATAGAGGGTCCGAAATGAGAAAAGGATCTCATTCCAGCATTTTTCCGAATTCGAGGGACAACTAGTTTTGTGGAATCACTGGACGAACGTAAGGGGCGGGGTTTTGAATTTCTTTCAATTAGTTCCGAAAGGTAGGAAGGTAGGAAGGGGCAGTACCTTCAAGACAACGATATACTAAAACACAAGCTTTGAATTTAATCCTTTTCTCAACAGCAGCCAATGCAAGTCATAGCTAGAGGTGCCTAAATGAGCCAATAAAATGGAGATAAAAAAATAAAATGAGTAGATGTGACTCATATATAAGGGAACAACACAAAACAAACAACGTTTCGGCCCTTGGATTTCGTCAGGAGACAGTAAACACAAACACAAATATGTAAATTTACATAATATCACATTTAGTGAAATGTGGAAATAAAATGCAGGTCATGAAGTAGAGGTCCGGCAGGGTCGCATCTACGATTCATGAATACTAGTCTGGCAGCGCTGTTCTGGACAATCTGAAGACGTCTCAGATTGTATTGCGAAACGCCAAACAACATAGCATTACAATAATCCAATTTCGATAGTACGAGGGACACAACCAGGTGCTTGGTCACGTCCTCAGATATGAACCGTCTAATGGAAGCAATCTTTTTTAGTTGGAAAAAGAGAGATCTAACCAAATTATTAACCTGATGCTCCATCGACAGTCCGGAGTCTAAGAATGTGCCAAGGTTTTTCACTTTGTCAACAATTTGAATGGAGGCATCCCCAACTTCAAATCTGTTTCACTTTTCCACTTCCTGTTCCCCACATACAGCACCTCCGTCTTATCATCATTCAGTTTCAGTCTGTTCTCATTCATCCATTTCTTAACACTTTGGATACAATTTTTACTATTGGCTGATACTTCTTGTAAATTTCTCGTATTGGAAACACAGTACAATTGCGTATCATCAGCGTATTGATGGTGAGACAGACCAAAACTTCTGATGATTTTAGACAGAGGGCCAACGTACAGAACAAAAAGAACGGGTCCAAGTACTGAACCCTGGGGAACCCCACAATCAAGAAAGATTTCCTCAGATCTATATTCATCCACCGTAATAATCTGTTTACGATTAAACAAATATGACCTAAACCAATCAAGCGCTGCACCAGACACGCCATAAGTAATTTCAAGACGTTTGAGAAGAAGATTGTGATCAATAATATCAAAAGCAGACGATAGGTCAAGCAAATTCAGCAAAGAACATGAACCCTTATCTATAACAGAGAGGAGATCATTAACAACCCTAACAATTTTTCTTCAAGACAATTATTTTTAAGATGAGACAGTAATTGTTTCAAAACAAGCTTTTCTAAGATCTTAGAGAGAAAAGGAAGATTAGAGACAGGGCGATAGTTTTTTAAGTTCTCTTTATCGAGATCCGTTTTTTTTTTCAAAAGGGGTTTGACATGAGCAACTTTGTAAATGTCTGGTACAGTACCTGACTGCAACGAATTATTAACAATACATGTAAATGGTGTTAAAATTACATCAATGCACTTTTTTAGAATGGCCGTATTTACGGGGTCTAAATCACAACTTTTAGTCGGAGACGACATAATGCAATCACATAAGTCATCTTCAGTAATCTTTGAAAAATGTGTTAATGAATCACCATGAAACGTGTCAAATGTTGTATGGATCGATTCAGATGACAGTTCTTTCCTGATGGTATCCGTTTTTTCTTTAAAATATTGACCAAAGCGAGTTGGTAGATCTGCACGATCGATTAAAGATGGGAGAGCTGATTGCGTCTGTTGTCCCAGCAGTTCCTTGGTCAAGGCAAAGAATTGTCTCGAACGTCCCACGTTTTTCAGGCTGTCTTCATAGAATTTCTTTTTGGCCCTGAAATTGACGGCTTTCGCATCATTTCTAGCCGCGATGTACCGCTTCTTATCGACAGCATCTCTGGACTTGAGCCATTTTCTTTCTGCCCGCCTCCTGGCTAAACCATTCGATTTTATTTCGGTATTATACCAGGGTGCTTGACGTCTCACTTTTACTGCTCTAGTTGTTAAGGGAGCATGCTTGTCCACCGTAAAGACAATTGACTCGTGGAGACCATTCGCATCATGTTTATTTTTAACGTTATGGTCAAGGTCTTGTTTAAAAATGTTCATGTTTATATTCTTCATATTACTAGATGTTATCATCTTTTTTACTTCGTGCTTCACTGGAAATAAAACGCAAAACACAATTAAATGATGGTCAGAGATTAATTTATCAATATTTGAGACAGCTGAAGAGAGAGAATGTTCAATGTCTGTAATGACATGATCTATGGTGTGGCCATGGTTGTTTGTAGGACCGCTTACGAGTTGAATATAGTTGTTTGTGTCAACAAGCTCCCGAAATACTTTCGATTCATTTTTGTTTCCGAAATAATCAATGTTAAAATCACCAATAAAAATATTATGATTTTTGTTAATGGATTGCATAGACATAAATTGTTATTTATATTATGTATGAATCATATCTTGTGTTGTATGTGTTATTTATATTATGTATGAATCATCTTGTATTGTATGTGTTATTTATAATAGGTATGAATCATATCTTGTATTGTATGTGTTATTTATATTATGTATGAATCATATCTTGTGTTGTATGTGTTATTTATATTATACATGAATCATATCTTGTATTGTATGTGTTATTTATATTATGTATGAATCATATCTTGTGTTGTATGTGTTATTTATATTATGTATGAATCATATCTTGTATTGTATGTGTTATTTATATTATGTATGAATCATATCTTGTATTGTATGTGTTATTTATATTATGTATGAATCATATCTTGTGTTGTATGTGTTATTTATATTATGTATGAATCATATCTGTGAATTATATTATAAATGAATCATATATTGCATTGTATGTGTGATTTATCTTATGTATAAATCAAATCGTGTATTGCATGTGTCAAGTATTAAATAGGGTGCGAGAAAAAATAAACGGAAAAAATTGGGATGCTCATTCAATACTAAGTAGAAAAAAAGTTTTAAAAATCGAGCTTCATATAGCGCAAAATCCACTAAATGTGTTCAAAGCGCTTTACAAGGAGTCCCTGGTCAACAGCAACATTTAACATGTAGGACGGGACATGCCGCCTGTTAGACGTTATTACAATTTTTTGGACAAAGACAACGCTGTTAACGGCCAGGTACTCATTTTACACATGAGTACGGTGAGAGAATGTGAGTAAAGAGCCTTATCCAAGGACTCAACTATGCGCCGAGCGCGAGGCTCGAACCCAGGACCTTCCGATCCGAAAGCGAGTGTCATACCACAAGACGACATCGCCGCAAGAAAGCAAAACTATTAAAAAATTATTGTTAAGAAACTATGCCGGTTATTCCAAACTCGTATAAAAATCCGCATATCCAAAGTTTTCAAATTTGCGTCTTGTTTTTGGCAGTGCAGTGTTACTAGTGTAAGAATTTGCCGTGTCTGGTTGTAAAAGAAAAGACTGATCGGGACAAAGACTATAGATAGAATGAAGTTGACGTCACTCAGGTCTTTGTTATTGCTTTTTGCCATCCGCGTTCATGAGTAATTCCCACTAAACTGTATTAACCAGACTACAAAATTTCAAGGTTACACAAAGTTTTGAGTGTTGGTCGGTGATACTTCCAGATGGAAATGTTGTGAGCTTCTTAGCCAAGCGGATACTATCTATACAAATTTGTTTTTATTGCTTCTAACGATGCTACATAATCTTCAGTACGAGCAGAAATCATATGTGACTCACCGTCTCTAAACGGTATTATGTCGGGATGACTTGGGTGCAAAAAATTGAATTTATTGACAAAAACGTGAAACTTGGGTTTGTTTCGATTTGTTATGTTACAGAATGAAGACAATTTCTAACAATGCAAAAGCTCAAAAATTGGTATTTACTATCAATTAAATTTTAAAGTCACTTTTCGGGGTCCAATTCATTCCGACATAATACCGTTTAGAGATGAATAGCCTCTATTGCACCCTGACTTGAATCCCATGGACTATAGCATTTGTGACCCTTCGTCTCGAAATGGTATTATGTCGGAATGAATTGGACAAGAAGAAATATCAAATCGTTGGACAGCAACAAATCATGTGATTGATGACTTTGTTGGACGAAAACATGAAAGCAGATCGCTCCCATTATGTCCAAAATCTTTGATATGGCATTTTTGCTGTATATATGTTTTTTAACACAAACGTGGAATAAAAATGTTTCGATATATTTTTGTGTGGAAAAATTGTGTTCATAAAATAGAATAAATGGGTTTAGGCGGGAGATAGTAAAGTTTTCAGACTTGTATAAATTTTAGTCTTGCAGCTGTTTTTTTCTAAACTTTTCTCTTTTTTTTTCTTGCATCAGATAAATGTATTAGATATTGTTAGTAATAATATATATATCCCAAACTCCCTACTAGAACAAGAATACTGGGGATGTAGGAGCTTTCGGAAGGCCTCCCCACTTTGTAACTTTACCACTCTTTGCTTTAAAAGTAAGGCTAGTTTTATGTCATTTCTTATTGAATTCTTGCCTTGTCGGGGAGGTACTCCCAGCGTACCCAAAATGTATTTAAATTTGCTCTGTGTCATACCTAACATCCTCCGTCCAATATAATATTACTGAATTGCGGCTATGTGGTCTAGTAGTATGCCACTCGCTTTCGGATCGTAAGGTCTTGTGTTCGAGCCTCGCTCGGCGCATAGTTGATTGAGTCCTTAGAAAAGACTCTTTACTCACATTCTCTCATCGTGCTCAGGTGCAAAATGAGTACCTGGCCGTTGACAGCGTGGTCTTTGTCCGAAAAATTGTAATATCGCCTAATAGGCGTCATGTCCCGTCCAAGATGTTAAATGTTGCTGTTGACCAGGGACCCCTTGTAAATGCGCTTTGAGCACGTTTAGTAGATATTGCGCTAGATAAAAGCTCAATTTTACTGGTCTTCACGATGCTATGGTGAGACATAGCTGCATGAGACGTGTGGCTATAATGTGGTCTAGTGCTATAACACTCGCTTTCGGATCAGAAAGTCCTGGGTTCGAGCCTCGCTCGGCGCATAGTTGATTGAGTCCTTGGATAAGACTCCTCACTCACATTTCATTCTCTCACCTTACTCAAGTGTAAAATGAGTACCTGGCCGTTAACAGCGTTGTCTTTGTCCGAAAAATTGTAATATCGCCTAAAAGGGGTCATGTCCCGTCCAAGATGTTAAATGTTGCTGTTGATCAGGGACCCCTTGTAAAGCGCTTTGAGCACATTTATTGGATATTGCGCTATATAAAAGCTCAAATTTTTGTTATGATGTGGACGTTGTGGGTTTACACTTTATCAACAATCAAATCAAATCAAATCAAATCAAATTAAATCAAATCAAATCAAATCAAATCAAATCAAATCAAATCAAATCAAATCAAATCAAATCAAATCAAATCAAATCAAATTCAAATGTTTATTTTAGGCCGTTGGCCAATAGCCATAACATCTCTCTGAACAAATTAACAGTAGAATGAATTAATAAAGTAAATTCCCTTTATTCATCCCATAGGGGAAAATTGTCTTTAGGGACTATTCCAAGGGAAGACTGGAATAACACAGGCATCCGCCGCAATGCAGCGCCGCAAAACATGATGAATGAAACATTGAAGACGAATGAGGAGATGATAATAATATGTGAGAATGGCGTTGATAATGCGAATAAACAGAACAACGATGGGGAAGGAAATAGTAGTATGCTCCTTTTCAATGGAAGCATGAATTAAAATCAATATTTATATCAATATTTATAAAAGCATCACAATTGATTGAATTAAAAATAATAACAACAACAACAAAGACAAACAAACTTGAATATTTATATAGCGCAATATCCACAAGACTTGCTCAAAGCGCTTTACAAGTGATCTCTAGCCAACAGTAACACTTAACATGTAAGACGAGACATGATGCCTGTTATTTTCGGTAGAGACAACGCTGTTTAACGGCCAAGCACTCATTTTACACCTGAGTACGGTGAGAGAATGTGAGTATAAAGAGCCTTTTCCAAGAACTCAACAATTCGCCAGTCGGGACTCGAACCCAGGACCTTCAGATCTGACGGCGAGTGTCATATCACTAGACCACATATCCGAACAATGAAAAAAAAATGGGAGAGGGGGAGGAGAAGGGGGAATATTGTGTCTTGCAGCATAGAAAATAAAATAAATTGTAGACCTTAAACATCCATCCAACAAATGCACAATTGATTGAGATCATAGAATATTCAAAGCCAAGGGAAAGTGTTTAAAAACAATAATGTATTTGTGATCATCGCCTCAAAACGGTATTTTATTGGAAGTTGTA
>NC_088366.1:62237273-62242273 GCF_034508935.2 Berghia stephanieae | reverse complement strand
CGTCATCTGCATACTATCTATAGCCTGATACTGACCAAAAAAATGACGTCAAAATGCCAGTCTTTTGACACAAAAGAAAACAAATCGTGAGTTGTATTCAATAGTTCAACCAATGGGACCACTTGTTTCCATGAGTTCTACTAACGACAACTCACTAGCGCTGCAAAACCAAATAATGACGTCAAAAGGCCAGTCTTTTTGGGTTTCAGTGTCAGGCTATAACTTAACGATGACTATGATAGAACCGTAGCCATCGTTAAGTTAAAGCCTGACACTGAAACCCAAAAAGACTGGCATTTTGACGTTATTCTTTGGTCAGTGCCAGGCTATAACTTAACGATGGCTACGCTAGAACCCAATAGGACTCATAATATGACGTCATTTTTTTAGGTTTGTGCACCGTTTAGTGAGTTGTCTTTAGTAGTGCTCAAGGAAACAAGTGATCCCATTGGTTGAACTTTTGAATACAACTCACGATTTGTTTCATGTTTGGCCAGTGCCATGCCCTAAGTTTGCGATGGCTACGGTCTTAGTGGGTTCTTGCGTAACCATCGTTAAGTTATAGCCTGACACTGAAACCCCAAAGGACTGGCATTTTGACGTCATTACATGCTTTTTGCACCGCCTAGTGAGTTGTCGTTAGTAGTGCCCATGGAAACAAGTGGTCCCATTGGTTGGACTATTGAATACAACTCACGATTTGTTTTCTTTTGTGGTCAAAGACTGGCATTTTGACGTCATTTTTTTTGGTCAGTGTCAGGCTATAACTTTCCGAGGGCTACGGTATCAGGCTATAAGTTAACGACGATGGCGACGCAGTAACAGAGATTTTGAAAAGTGGACATCTGTGATTTTCCCCCGTGTATTCTGTATTTTATTTATTAACTTCAATCGTTACATTAAAATATTGTATTTATGCGCCTTTAAAACTCGGATCAATACAGATTTTATTATAACTCAAAAAGTTAGAAACACATATTATAAAAGACAACACTCTTTCATTATCTCGAATATATCACATTGACTTGGCAAAATGCAGTAAACACATTGCCGAGGATAAGGCATAAGGCGACGTGTATATATATGCAGGTCTGACATCCGAACCCGCTTATGGGATGACCGAGTTAAACATTGTTGTACTGGACAGTATTTTGTGTCATTTTTTTTTGGTTGAGATCTCCATTACAACAATGAGCCCAAAAGGAATTGGGTTATCACACCTGCAGATAAGTGCACGTAGGCATAAGGTAATGTATTTGTGTTGCTGATCGCAGTGGGGTCTTATCATATTAATTATGATTTCGATTATCTCACTCAATCCAAGAGATTTTTGCTACTTTTCAAAATTGGAGGAAAAATGTATTAAAAATGAGCATGTACATAGATGGTCTTAGTCAACTACCATTAATATGTAAAAATGAAAAACATTATTAGCTTTGATACTAGATACGCCTATAATTTGTCTCAGAAAAATGTAATAAACAGGCATAGGGTAAAAGTAAGCTGGTTATACTACGGATATAGTCGGTGTTAGGGTTGAGTGAGTTAACCAGTTAACTGACGAATTCTGGAAATACTAGAATTAAAAATTTGGCATGAAAAAAACCCAACAAACTCGTCCTTCAAATATCAATCGATTTAAATGATCCTCGTCTTAGCAAAAACTCTCAAACCTGGGACTCCGTGAAGTCTCAAGTTTGAGAGTTTTTGCCAAGATAAGGGTCCTTTGAATCGATCGATATTTGAAGGACGAGTTTTCTGGCCAAATTATTTTTAAATACGAGTTTTTTTTTCCAGAGTGGAACAGTCAACTGGTTAAGCGAGCGCATGATTTACTGAATGTGTTTGTTTGTTTTTAAGGGTTTCACGGCGCTTGCAACACATTTAGGTTATATCAGAGCCAGTAAAAAAGAAGAAAATGGGATAGTAAAAAGTTCTAGAATTACAATTAAAGCAAACAAGAAAAAGTAAGACATAGGGGAACTGGGAACAAATAGGGATCAGATGTAGATTCCAACAGCATACCACCAATGTATTTAGTTTGAGATCACCTATAAGTCTCATCCGGACACAAGCACAAAATCCAACAAAGAGGAATACACTAAAATGCTTCCACTATACATTCAAAATAACAAACATAATAGTACATTAACAGAGAGATTATTTACAAGGAAAAAAAATATAATCTCCCAAAACATTAACTATGCATTTGACTATTTCCTTCCCAGCTAGGACTCCGGCCAGGGCCAGGACAAAACCAAGTAATCTCATTCCAATACAAAGACAGAAAACATGTTGGAAAACAGATACAAGGGGAGAGAAGATGTAATATGTACCCCCCCTGCCCACTATGGGAGGTCAGGAACCCCACTTAAGATTTACTGAATACAAACAAGTACGCGATCAAGCGGTTTCAATTCTGGCATCCATTCTATTTTTATCTTATTAAGTATTATTTATCAACATTTATTTAACATTGACTGTCTTTGGTTTTCATCTAGAATAAAGTAATATTCACAAGTCCGTGCGCTGACTTCAAGGCAATTCTTTTTTATTGCCTTAACGCACAAATAATTGCACTGAAGCACTTTGGCAACCAAAATCTGCAACATGTCGTAGCTCACACCTTAAGATGTGTCTTGCAAATAATATCACATGATCAGATCTATATAGGGAATGAGATTAGCGGAAGAGTAGCTTCCCTTGGTTGGTCGTCACCGGCGGAGAAGTTATTTGTAAACAAACCAACTACAAGCCAAGCGCTCCAAATACAAAATTTATTATTCATATTTCTGTACAAAAATGCATAACGTTGATTATGATATACATTTTTGTACAGAAATATGAATAATAAATTTTGTATTTGGAGCGCTTGGCTTGCAGATGATTTGTTTACAAATAACTTCTCCCTCGGTGACGTGCAATCAAGGGACACTACTCTTCCGCTAATCTCATTCCCTATTGTAATGAGAATTCCTTGTGACGTAAATATGCTATTAATAGAATTATCCATCGGCGTGTTGCTGCTTTAAAAGATAACGAATGATACGTCACAAGGATTCATCCATATTTTAAATAACTTATCAAGTGATACTATAGCATGTTTCATGATACCGCTTAAGGCTTTTGTTGCGAAATATATCTTTTGTAAATGGGAGCGATCTATATTCATATTTTCGTCCAACCAGGTCATCAATCACATGATTTGTTGCTGTCCAACGATTGGATATTTCTTAACAAATGTAAACACGATGCTTTGTTTATGAAAGTTGTAAACATACCCATGTGTCAAGCTGAATCAAATGACCAATCGTGATGTTAGATTTTTAAAAGGTGGGAACACTTTTCACTAAGTGGGTCACTTTGAGCACATTTTGCAATGTGACCAATGACCTCGAGCACATGTAAAGTGAATATAGACCATGCCCATTAATATACATAGACGTTCACCACAATATTATCATAATATTATAAATTGGTTTTGGTCGCTACGATTTTGATTTGTCGCTTCTTAAATTCTTGATGTTGACCATGTTAATTTCATGACACGTGACTCGTTGTTTTCCGATCACCTGACTGTGGAAGGAGGACCACACGTGATTTCGTGACGTCAGATAGATGCGAAACCCGGCCTCATGGAGGTCTCGCATGACGTTGAGGTACTGTTAGGGTAAATAAAAAAAAAAAAAAAAAAAGAATCGGTGAATAGTGGGGGTCGGGTGGGGTGGGGGGGGGGGGGGTCAGGAAGAAAAGATGAATTAAAATAAATAGAATTATTCATATCTATTCACTTTTAAAAACACAGCACTGTTCTAACTTATTTTGTAATAAATGGGTTTTCGGAATTCGAGCGAGACTCGAACCCAGGACCCTCCGATCCAAAAGCGAGTGTCATACCACAAGACCACATAGCCGCAGTTATGAGGTCTAATGGTATGACACTCGCCTTCGGATCATAAAGTCCTGAGTTAGAGTCCTGGGCGGCGCATGATTGAGTCCTTGGAAAAGGCTCTTTACTCACATTCTCTCACCGCACTCATGTGTAAAATGTACCCGGTTTTTAACAGCGTTGTTTGTGTACGGAAAATAAATTAATATCGACTAACATGTGTTATGTCTCGTCCTGCATGTTAAATGTTGCTGTTTGCTTGGGATCCCCTGGAAAGCGCTTTATTTAGGCACGTTTAGTGGATAGTGCGCTATATGTGACCCCTCATCTCAAAACGGTATTAAGTCGGGATGAATAAGATGCTGAAAATGGAATTTGTAGCCAAAAATATCAAGCATATGTTGAGTTCATTATGCTTTATAGAAGAGAAGGAATATCATATCTTACTGAGCTAAATACCAACGTTTCATATTTTAGACCAGTTTAACTATAATTTGACTTTTTAGCATCTGGTCCATCCCGACATAATACCGTTTTGAGACGAGGGGTCACACATGAAAAAAAGACCAAGTTTTCCAATTTAAAAAAAAAGTGTCTTACTGATATGTAATCGTTTCTTGCGGGCGATCCTTCTAATTTCAAGTGGGTTTCCCATGACAACTGTCTGACGTCATCCAGGCTGCCCTCTTTCAGGACTGTAGCTAATGTGGACAACTCTGACCCCTCAATATCCATCTTGACGATGTCAAGTCGCCGCTATGCAAAAAAAAAAAGCCACCAAAAAATATGAATTAATTAATGAATGAATTATTAAATAATTAATTAAATAAATAAATAAATACATTTTTAAAAAATCAATCAATAAATATATGTGATCCCTCGTCTCAAAACGGTATTATGTCGGGATGGACCAGATACTAAAAAGTCAAATTATAACTTAAACTGGTCAAAAATATAAAACGTTGGTATTTAGCACAGTAAAATATGATATTCCTTCTCCTCTATAAAGCATAATAAACTCAACGTAAGCATGATATTTCTGGCTACAAATTCCATTTTCAGCATTTTAATCATCCCGACTTAATACCGTTTTGAGACGAGAGGTCACATA
>NC_088366.1:62214773-62232273 GCF_034508935.2 Berghia stephanieae | reverse complement strand
GCAGAAATGTGGTTTCTTAGAAGGATGTTAAGAATCTCATGGACAGAGAAGGAAACTAATGAAGATGTATTAGAGCAAGCTGACACTAAAAGGTTATTAATTCGTACAAAATAAGAAAAAGACAAATGCAATTTTTAGGGCACCTAAATCGACATAAATGTATTGAACATCTTGCTCTAACAGGAAAGATAGAAGATAAAAAGAGTAAAGGTAGACCAAGAAAAACATGTTTGAATAGTTTGAACAGCTGGGTGACAAAGAAAGAGAAGAGTAATATTAGTTTTCTGAGGTTATCTGATCAGAGAGAGATGAATGGCATACCTTGATCACCGATGTCTGGCACAGACTTGGTACTTGAAGAAGAAGAAGATCGATTTACTCACGAGTGAAATAAATAACAGTGTGAGATTGAATGAAAAGCTTCAATTTAATTACGAAAACAGATAAAAATAGACGTTTCGGGTTTCCCCTTTATCAACAAAACAGGGTGAATGTAACACTACAGACGAATGATTCTTTCGTCTGTAGTGTTTCATCCATCCTGTTTTGTTGATAAAGGGGAAACCCGAAACGTCCATTTTATCTGTTTTCGTATGTTAAATTGAAGCTTACATTCAATTTCACATTGTTATTTATTTCTTCGAGCTTCGAGCAGCAACATTTACATTAATTTACTTAATAATTGAGTAATAATTGAGATTTATATAGCGCAATATCCACTAAATGTGCTCAAAGCGCTTTAAAAGGGGGCCTGGTCAACAGCAACATTTTAACATGTAGGACGGGACATGACGCCTGTTAGGCGATATTACAATTTTTCGGACAAAGACAACGCTGTTAACGGCCAGGTACTCATTTTACACCTGAGTACGGTGAGAAAATGTGAGTAAAGAGCCTTTTCCAAGGACTCAACTATGCGCCGAGCGCGAGGCTCGAACCCAGGACCTTCCGATCCGAAAGCGAGTGTCCTACCACTAGACCACATAGCCGCACAAGTACTTACGAGTGATAAAAGTTAACAATATCTGCATCTGACATATTTTTCAGTGTGTCACTGTCCGGGATTGGGTTCTTTTGGACAGGAGGGGCCGCCCCTACGATTTCTCCTTTCATCGTTCGTTGTAATGGTTTCTTCGGCAAGCTTTGATTGTCAACTACCTCTAATATTGGTGAAATCGTCATAGTTCTCTGAAAATAAAAATAAAAATAAAAATAGAAAGTGACCCAGCGTGGCAATCTGATTTTATGTGGCGGCTGTATTATTATATTAAGTGGTCTCATTGGTTGAATTATTGAATACAACTCTCGATTTGTTTTCTTTTGTGGCAAAAGACTGGCATTTTGACGTCATTTTTCAATCAGTGTCAGGCCATAACTTTACGAAGGCCATGGTCAGGCTATATCTTAACGATAGCTACGGTTCTAGTGCCAGGCTAGAAGTAAACGATGGCTAAGCTCGAACCCAGGAACTTCCGATCCGAAAGCGAGTGTCACACCAGAAGACTACGTAGCATACACAACAAAGATTTATTATAATCACTGTTATGAATGCTGAAATTAATAATGCTCACCATGCTATTGGGTCCTATTCGATCTTGTGCAAATGGATGTATTACATCCATTGTGTTGACTCTGATGAAAAGCCCCCGTTGTAAGCACACCATCAGGAAAAGCACAGCGGCCACCAACATGGCAACAATAACGGTCTTGAATCGCAGCATCTAGAAAAGAAACAAAAATATAGTTTGGATTCATTTAATGTTATCATAAAATACTTGCAATAATTTTAAAAAATTAATAATAATAATAGCCGTCCTGACAGCTAAGTTGGTAGAGCACTCGCTTTATAGATAGTTCGAAGATGACGTCACTCAAGTCTTTGTTATTGTTTTTTTTCCATCCGCGTTTATGAGTACTTCTCACTGAGCTGTATTAACCAGACTATAAACCTTCAAGGTTACACTCAGTTTTGTGTGTTGGCCAGTTTTAGTTCCGGATGGCAATATTGTGAACTTCTTAGCCAAGTGCATACTGTCTATATTTCATTGGTATCAGCATAATGACCTTGGCAGAAAACACCTCTCAAATCCTGGGACTTCATGAATTCGAGAGGTTTGAGAGCTTTTGCCAAGATGAATGTCATTTAAATCGACCGATGTTTATAGAAGGACGTGTTTTGTGGCGAAATTTTCAAATACGAGTTTTTCTAGAGTAGTCGGAAGGTGAACATTTTGGATTTGCATTTCTTTGCTTTTTCTGAAAGAATAAGCTCCCCAGAGCATTTTAATCTTTATTTGAAGTAAACCGGGTGATTTTTCATGAAGTTATAGTCAGATGTATGGGAAAGGTATCCACCAAAGTATCTCAAATTTCATACTTTTTTTACTTGATTAGCTGTAAAAAATATTAAGAAGTGAAATTAAGCTCTGATATTTTCTGAAGATGTACAAAAAGGGTTGATTTAATCATTTATGACAAGAACTCATTTTTTGATAAAAATTGACCTTCTAACTAAACTTGGCAATATCTCAGTTCAAACCTTTTCACCTACCGACTGATTATGTCATTCAATGTAACAAATACGAACTCTTGAGTTTTCTACCCTGAAAGGCTGCAAACTGAGTGCATTCATTTTCCTCTCCGGTCCGTCTTGCCCTCCGCGTGACCTTTCCTCTCAGTCGGTCTCTTGTTTTATCATAGCAAAGCGAGTGCAACCGTGGCTTCGTAAAGTTATAGCCTGATACTGACCAAAAAATGACGTCAAAATGCCAGTATTTGGCCACAAAAGAAAACAAATCGTGAGTTGTATTCAATAGTTCAACCAATGAAATGACTCGTTTCCATGAGCTCTACTAACGACAACTCACTAAGTGGTGTAAAAACCAAATAATGACATCAAACTGCCAGTCCTTTTAGATTTCAGTGTCAGGCTATAACATAACGATGGCTACGGTGCAACTCATTCCTTTTTAATTGCCAAACAGAATAAGAACCGAACGTGCGGCTATGTGGTCTTGTGTTATGACACTCTCTTTCGGATCGGAAGGTCCTGGGTTCGAGCCTCGCTCGGCGCATAGTTGAGTCCTTGGAAAAGGCTCTTTACTCATATTCTCTCACCGTACTCAGGTGTAAAATGAGTATCTGGCCGTTAACAGTGTTATCTATGTCGGAAAAAAATTGTAATATCGTAAAACAGGCGCCATGTTTCGTTCTACGTGTAACAAATTTGAAAAATCAAATTGCCTTCGAATGTTGGTCAAAAACTTCCATTGTTCCTTCAAAAACGTGAAAGTGCTGTATGCAAATCAATAAAAAGCAACACACGAAATTCCGTTGAACTTTGGCGGTATTTAAAAAAAAGAGAGTTAAATAATTGAGTTGTTGTTTTTGTTTTTTACACAACGGCACAAAGATTACGAACTGTAGTTCACACATTTTAAAACTCTACTTGCCTTGTTTTAGTCGTATACTTCCATTATTCTTTCAATAAACTTTAAGTTGTAAATCGATGAAAAGCAACACACTCATACTAACTAACCCCCGTTGGTTTTGGGTGGCAAATTAAAAAAGAGAGTTAACCTTCTCCTTACCAGCCATTTTCAAGATTTTCCCCAAAGCTTCACACCATACTAATACAAAAATATATTTGTTATCACTCAAACACAGTAGAAGTAAGTTCTTGCGATACATATCTAATTTCTTTAGTAAAACATGCTCTACAACAAACTGTTCATTTTCCTTAAAGTTTATAATGTACAAAAGAAATTTGAATAAGAAAAATGTTGGTTGTATCGTAACGAATGTGACGATTTTCCTATAGTTGGTAAGGAGAGGAGTAAATTGAGTTGTTTTTTTTTTAAACAACAGCAAATCAAATGTTTGTTTGTTTGTTTGTTGCTTTAGGTCTCTTCCAACACAATTGAGGTTATATGAGAGACCGCTGAAACAAAAAAAAACAAGCAATCTAACAAAAATAGTACAAATGTAAATCAAAATCATAACTAAAGATATCATAAGCTAAATTATAAATAACCAAGAACAAACAGGCAGAAGATTTACAGAAAAAAAATATCCCCTGTCAAAAATACAATCACAAACCAAAGAAGCAGGATAGGCTAGTAAAGAGAAGAAGAAACGACATCACTATCGGATCGTACACCCATGCGAACATCATAGGTATATGATTCAAGGGCGATGCTCTTGAATCATATACCTATGATGTTTGCATGGGTGTACGATCCGATAGTGATGTCGTTTAAAATCAAATGTTCGAGTGCATGACATAATCAGTCGGATGGTGAAAAGGTTTGAAATGAGATATTGCCAAGTTGAGTTAGAAGGTCAATTTTGATCAAAAACAAGTTCTTGTCATATATGATTAAATCAACTCTTTTTGTACATCTTTGGAAAATATCAAAGCTTAATTTCACTTCTAAATATTTTTTTTTTTACAGCTAGTCAAGTTGAAAAAGTATGAAATTTTTAGAAAATTTGCTGGATACCTTTCCCATACGTCTGACCATAACTTCATGAAAAATCACCCGATTTACTTCAAATAAAGATTAAAATGCTGTGGTGAGCATATTCTTTCGGAAAATATTTTTTTAAAAAAAATTCAAATCCAAAATGTTCACCTTCCGACTGATTATGTCATGCACTGACACAAATACGCACTGGTCGACATGAACATATTTGTAGATCTGATCACCGACCGGAAGTACGGGCGTGATTTTTCATTGCTGTAATGGCGGCAATGTTTGTTGTTTTGAGCGTATTTCCAATAAATCAATGGCCCCATAACAATTGGGTCATCAGACCAGTTCATATTAGTACACGTTGCTCCCGACATAAAATCGCTTCGAGACTGTGAGTCACAAATAAATAACAATGCGAAATTGCATGAAAGCTTCAATTCAATATACGAAAAAGGATAAAATGGACGTTTGAGAAACAAAATCACACTCTCCTTAATGAGGGCATTTATTTTAACTTAAATTGTGTGTGTGTGGGGGGGGGGGGGGGGGGATGGGGGAGCAGGGTGACTCAGTGCTATGGTCTCAGTTTGTAACTGAAGATTACGGACAGGTACTGAGCTATGTGCCGTTTAGTATGTCATCTCGCCCTGGCTCAGCTTGCGGTCCTACACTGCGGCTAACGCCGGGGTTATTCTAGTCTTCCCTTAGAATCAACCCTATAGAGTAATTTCCCCTCTGGGTGAGTAAAGGGAATTTTATCATTTTTAAATATTATTTTATTTTATAAGCTCGGCATAAACTTCAATCCTAAGAACCAAGGCCATCCCGATATGATACCTTTAGGAGACAATTGGTCACAAATTCCACTTCTGACTTAGAACTGTATGTCTTCTTCTTCTTCTTCTTCTTCTTCTTCTTCTTCTTCAAGTACCAAGTCTGTGCCAGACATCGGTGATCATGGTACGCCATTCATCTCTCTGATCAGATAACCTCAGACAACTAATATTACTCTTCTCTTTCTTTGTCACCCAGCTGTTCAAACTATTCAAATATGTTTTTCTTGGTCTACCTTTACGCTTTTTACCTTCTATCTTTTCTGTGAGAGCAAGATGTTCGATACATTTATGTCAATTTAGGTGTCCTAAAAATTGCATTAGAACTGTATGTAATGTAAGAAATAAACAACACTTCATACAAAATCCGAACGAGGCCATGATAAAAAATATGCAAAGAACTCCAAAAACACAGCAAGACCGTATCAGCAAGCAGAAGAATACTCTCAAACGATGCTAATATTATAGACAAATAGACTCGATTTCTAATCAAGTTGTGAATACGCTTCAACAGTCATGTCATCACTTCCCTCGTAATGACGCATGGTAACTTAGTAACTGGCCCTAAACTATCGGAACAATGGCGGACGCCCTTATGAAATATTTCTCCGACGAGCATAAAAGGGTGTCCAGGGAAAAAAAACACCATTATAAATCTGATCATGTTTTGACTTTTACACATTCTGATCACAAGACATATGAAAAGTTATAGCCAACATGAAGAATAAAAAGTATTGATTTTCTTTGTTTAGAACACGGTGGCCGCCGTTGCTGGGCGACGTGACATCAGACTACTGAATCCAATTGTGGCGATTGATATCAAACTTTCACGAACGAACCATTGACCGCATTCCGAATGTGTTCAAAATGATTCACATTATTTATGAAGTAGCCGACTACTCCTCTTTAACATCTGTATTGATCTATTGATCAGAAATTTTGATATAATATCGCAAAAACGGGACAACAGTAGAATGTGGATGTATTTCACTCATTGTGGTCTATATTGAAGCTACTACCGTCACTTATATATTGTTTATAATTATATATATATATATATATATATATATTATATATATATATAATTATATATATAATTATAAAAACAAACCCTGAAATATTAGTGCTCAACGTTTTGATAAAAAGAGCTATTTATAAAATATTTCAAGTATAATTATGATCAACTTCTACAATCTTGTTTCGCGCATTCGCTCCCATGACTATTATAAATATGATCCAGAAAAGTGAGTGGAGCAGGCACTTATGTTGGTAACAACAAGATATGAAGTGAATAGAAAAGTGCCAGAAGACAATAGAGAATAAAAATTTTTTCGCGGCGGTGGTGGGGTTTGAACCTGCGACCTTATTGGTACGACAACTCCGCCTGGCAGGTGAGAGCGTGGCTC
This sequence comes from Berghia stephanieae, assembly GCF_034508935.2. Classification (NCBI taxonomy): domain Eukaryota; kingdom Metazoa; phylum Mollusca; class Gastropoda; order Nudibranchia; family Aeolidiidae; genus Berghia; species Berghia stephanieae. The sequence goes on along the minus strand of NC_088366.1, from coordinate 62,225,559 downwards.
TACCGTGTGAGCTATCCACGAACACAAAAATATTCGTTTCAAACTCAAAGTCATTACTAGATCCCTCTCTCACCCACTTCTTGAGACCGCCGATTCGTTCGTACACCACCATCGCGAATAATTTTGACCAGCAGTTAAGCTTAATAGCCAATATTCTCAACACAAACATATAACATAGAAACGATTGAGACATTGAGTATGCTCCGGTGTATGGGGTGAATTTTTAATTCAGAAAAGTGAGTGGAGCAGGCACTTATGTTGGTAACAACAAGATATGAAGTGAATAGAAAAGTGCCAGAAGACAATAGAGAATAAAAATTTTTTCGCGGCGGTGGTGGGGTTTGAACCTGCGAAATGAAATTTTTATTCTCTATTGTCTTCTGGCACTTTTCTATTCACTTCATATCTTGTTGTTACCAACATAAGTGCCTGCTCCACTCACTTTTCTGAATTAAAAATTCACCCCATACACCGGAGCATACTCAATGTCTCAATCGTTTCTATGTTATATGTTTGTGTTGAGAATATTGGCTATTAAGCTTAACTGCTGGTCAAAATTATTCGCGATGGTGGTGTACGAACGAATCGGCGGTCTCAAGAAGTGGGTGAGAGAGGGATCTAGTAATGACTTTGAGTTTGAAACGAATATTTTTGTGTTCGTGGATAGCTCACACGGTAGAGCCACGCTCTCACCTGCCAGGCGGAGTTGTCGTACCAATAAGGTCGCAGGTTCAAACCCCACCACCGCCGCGAAAAATTTTTTATTCTCTATTGTCTTCTGGCACTTTTCTATTCACTTCATATCTTGTTGTTACCAACATAAGTGCCTGCTCCACTCACTTTTCTGAATTAAAAATTCACCCCATACACCGGAGCATACTCAATGTCTCAATCGTTTCTATGTTATATGTTTGTGTTGAGAATATTGGCTATTAAGCTTAACTGCTGGTCAAAATTATTCGCGATGGTGGTGTACGAACGAATCGGCGGTCTCAAGAAGTGGGTGAGAGAGGGATCTAGTAATGACTTTGAGTTTGAAACGAATATTTTTGTGTTCGTGGATAGCTCACACGGTAGAGCCACGCTCTCACCTGCCAGGCGGAGTTGTCGTACCAATAAGGTCGCAGGTTCAAACCCCACCACCGCCGCGAAAAAATTTTTATTCTCTATTGTCTTCTGGCACTTTTCTATTCACTTCATATCTTGTTGTTACCAACATAAGTGCCTGCTCCACTCACTTTTCTGAATTAAAAATTCACCCCATACACCGGAGCATACTCAATGTCTCAATCGTTTCTATGTTATATGTTTGTGTTGAGAATATTGGCTATTAAGCTTAACTGCTGGTCAAAATTATTCGCGATGGTGGTGTACGAACGAATCGGCGGTCTCAAGAAGTGGGTGAGAGAGGGATCTAGTAATGACTTTGAGTTTGAAACGAATATTTTTGTGTTCGTGGATAGCTCACACGGTAGAGCCACGCTCTCACCTGCCAGGCGGAGTTGTCGTACCAATAAGGTCGCAGGTTCAAACCCCACCACCGCCGCGAAAAAATTTTTATTCTCTATTGTCTTCTGGCACTTTTCTATTCACTTCATATCTTGTTGTTATAAATATGATCATGTTTTGACTTCATACATTCTGATAAAATGACACGTGAAAACGGTCTAGCCAGCATGGAAGATAAAAAGTACCGATTTTCTTTGTTTAGAACCAAGCTGCTCGTTGCTGGGCGACGTGACATCAGACTATAAGTAAACTGCCACATGTGTGCGCGCGCGCGCGTGTATGTGTGTATAGGATGTGTGTATGCCTGAGTGTGTGTGTGTGTGTGTGTGTGTAAATAACTCAATGAATAAATAAAAATTGAGCGGAAACAGATGGGAATAAGTGCGTGTGTAATGTTTACATTCACTGTATAATTTTTATTTAAAACCTGTATAAAACACTTTGAGGCATTGACACATCACTACACTGAGGGCTAGGGGACTTCACAGGAAAATGAAGAACGGAAGTGACGTGTCCGAGAGCCCCAACATTGAAAAGTACACGGATGTCGGATGTGCTATTGATAAGGGAATCGTTACAGTCTGAAACGAAACACTTAAATAACCACGCCTCTTGGACAGTCGTCATAATGTAAACAATGACGGTAATAGGTGAACATAGCAAACTACACAGGTTTTACCATCGGTGGTATGTGTCTTAGTAGAATACACACTGCTCTACCGCTTGATGAATAAAACCAACACAGAAATCTATGTGTAAACTTAATGCTATACTTTGATCGAGAAATCGTGTGATAACGTGTCATCCATTTGGACGTATGGAAACAATAACAATGATCAGAGAAAGGTCGAATTCATTCATTTAAGAAGCTAACAACTTGCCATCGGAAGTATAACGGACCAACACACAAAATTGTGTGTAACCATGAACTTTTATAATATGCAAATACAGTTCAGTGAGAATTACTCATAAACGCGGGTTGCAAAAAACAGTAACAAAGACCCGGGTGACGTCAACTTCATTCTATCAATAAACAACAAACAATGACAATGTTTGTCCGAGCACGTGTGAAGATGTGTCACAAATACCATGTTTTGATTGGTCAGAAACGCTTCTGATTAATCGCGTAGCGTACGCAGTTAATACAACGGGGAAAAAAAATTCCGTTTTGTCAACTGGTTGATATAGATAGTATGCAGATGACGTCACTCAGGCCTTTGTTATTGTTTTTGCCATCGCGTTTGTGAGTTGTTCTCACTAAACTGTATTAACCAGACTATAAAAGTTCATGGTTACACAGAGTTTGTGTGTTGGTCCGTTATACTTCCGGATGGCAATGTTGTGAACTCCTTGACCAAGCGCATTCTATCTATACCGAATGACTTTTACACTTTACACACAATACACCTCTCTTAATACTCTTCAACAGTCGCAACGTCACTTCCTTCCTAATGACGCATGGTAACTTAGTAACACTGGCTCTAAACTATCGGAACAATGGCGGACGCCCGTATGAAATATGTCTTCGGAGAGCATAAAAGTGTATCCAGAGGAAAAAATCCCCATAAATATGATCATGTTTTGACTTTTACACATTCTGATCACAAGGATATGAAAAGTTCTAGCCAGAATGAAGAATAAAAAGTAATGATTTTCTTTGTTTAGAACCAAAATGGCCGCCGTTGCCGGCGGCGTGACATCAGACTACTGAATCCAATTTCTATTGTGCTGCTATGTGGTCTAGTGGTGTGACACTCGCTTTCGGATCGGAAAGTCCGGGGTTCGAGCCTCGCTCGGCGCATATGATTTGAATCCTTGGAAAAAGCTCTTTACTCACATTCTCTCACCGTACTCAGGTGTAAAATGAGTACCTGACTGTTAACAACGTTGTCTCTGTCGGGAAAAAATTGTATTGTGGCCTTTAAGGCGTATTGTATCTTTCTTTATATTCCGTGTTGCTGGTGGTCAGCGACCATTTGTAAATGGTAAACGTTTATCAAAACGTTGACCACTATTAGTGGATATTACGCTATATAGTATCGTTGTTGCTTTCATGATTATTTTTGTCATTAATATTTCATTGTACTATGAACTTTGTACATTCATGATTCATTCGATCTTGACCAATTTTCAATCACCAGTATTCTATGATTGTATTTTTCGATTTTACATTGCCGTATTGATACATTTTTCCTGACATTCAAAGTTGTGTAAAACTGTCTGTGAATAATACAACGCAAGCTATATGAGATTCTGTAATTATAAACTATTGTATAAGGCATTTAAAGGATAATTCCTATTAAGCCTTTTAGTAAGATAAGATAAGATAAAACCTCAATTTAAACATATTTTTGTCTTTACAAAGCACGTTCAAATTTTATCATCTTATCACTCCATATTTATACAACAATCTAGCTATAGGGAATGAGATTAGCGGAAGAGTATCGTCCCTTGATTGGACGTCACCTTACAGAGAGAACGTCAATTTGGTTTTGAAGTGTCTCAAGCCGCTTTCACCGGAAGCGAGGACGAGAGACGCATGCGCACAACCAACATGACGTTCTCTCTCTAATAACTTTTCCACCGGTGACGTCACAGACTATGGGTGACGTCATATCAAGGGACGCTACTCTTCCGCTAATCTCATTCCCTATTAGTATATTATGTTAAGTGTCATTTTCCAGTCAAAAGCATCAAAAGTTACGTCAACAAAGACGATGTCTAGAGACTCAGCCTCTTATCAAATCACAACACATCGGCACAATTAACTCACTCAATCCTAGAGATTTTTGCTGCTTTTCAAAAATTGGAAAAAATGTATTAAAAATGAGCATGTGCATAGATAGATTAATTTTATTCAACTATCATTAACATGCACAAACTAAAAACATTAGCTTTGATACTACGCCTATAATTTGTCTCAGAAAAATGTAATAGATAAATTGAGCTTATATTGCGCAATATCCACTAAATGTGCTCAATGCGCTTTACAAGGGGTCCCTGGTCAACAGCAACATTTTAACATGCAGGACGGGACATGACGCCTGTTAGGCGATATTACAATTTTTCGGACAAAGACAACGCTGTTAACGACCAGGTACTCATTTTACACCTCAGTACGGTGAGAGAATGTGAGTAAAGCGCGAGGCTCGAACCCAGGACCTTCCGATCCGAAAGTGAGTGTCATACCACTAGACAACATAGCGGCACAAATGGTCATGGAGTAAAAGGCTCGAACCCAGGACCTTCCAATCCGAAAGTGAGTGTCATACCACAAGACAACATAGCGGCACAAATGGTCATGGAGTAAAAGGCTCGAACCCAGGACCTTCCAATCCGAAAGCGAGTGTCATACCACTAGACAACATAGCGGCACAAATGGTCATGGAGTAAAAGGCTCGAACCCAGGACCTTCCAATCCGAAAGCGAGTGTTATACCACTAGACCACATAGTGGCACAAACAGGCACGGAGTAAAAGGAACACGGGTAAACAACAGGAATAGCCGGTGTTAGGGTTAAGTGAGTTAAGCGGTACCATCATTCAAATACATGGATGAATAATTCAGGATAAATAAGGTATCGTAGCAGAGTGGAAATCCTACTATATATAGTAATTAATTAAGGGAATTGTCCACACAAAACACGACAGACAGTAGCAGGCCGGTCGGTTCGTCGATTATTCAGTATCTAGTTTGATTGCGATCAAAGTTGTTCTGATTACATCAAATTACAGCACAGACACAATTGATGTGCGCGCGCGCATGTATGTTTGAATGTTTTTATATGTATGTATGTATGTATGTATGTATGTATGTATGTATGTATGTATGTATGTATGTATGTATGTATGTATGTATGTATGTATGTATGTATGTATGTATGTATGTATGTATGAATGTGGATGTGTGTGTTTCGTATTATCATTATCATATTATTATTATTATTATTATTATTATTATTATTATTATTATTATTTATTATTATTATTATTATTATTTATTATTATTATTATTATTATTATTATTTATTATTATTATATTATTATTATTATTATTGTTATTATTATTATATTATGATTATTATTATCATTATTATTATTATTATTATTATATTATTATTATTATTATATTATATTATTATTATTATTATTATTATTATTATTATTATTATATTATCATTATTATTATTATTATTATTATTATTATTATTATTATTATTATTATTATTATTATTATTATATTATTATTTATTATTATTATAACTATCATCAATATATTTATTATCTTTTTCATCATCATCATCATCATCATCATCATCATCATCATCATCATCATCACCATCGTCATCCTCTTTACTATTCTTATTATTTCTATTGTTGCTATTGTAGTTATTGTTGCTGATATGATTTGTTCAGTGAAAATTATTTATGATTTTTGACCATCAAAATGCCTAAACACACAATTCAACTTGAATGACTTGGTCTGATTCTATTGATCAGACGGCCAGAGCAGGTGAGTATTTTACCTAATTGCATAACATCGCTAGTAACGCGTCCCAATTGGATTCAGTAGTCTGATGTCACGCCGCCCGGCAACGGCGGCCATCTTGGTTCTAAACAAAGAAAATCATTACTTTTTATTCTTCATGCTGGCTAGAACTTTTCATATGTCTTGTGATCAGAATGTATAAAAGTCAAAACATGATCAAATTTATGTTGTTTTTTTTTTTCCTCTGGATACGCTTTTATACTCGCCGGAGAAATATTTCATACGGGCGTCCGCCATTGTTCCGATAGTTTAGAGCCAGTGTTACTTTACTCAGTTACCACGCGCCATTAGGAAGGATGTGACGTTACGACTGTTGGAGAGTATTGCAGTAAATAGAACGGTCATTCACCTCATAGGCCATAGCATTGATGAATGAGTCTTTTACAGATTTCACATTCCAATGTTGTGAATATTTTACCAGTTTACTGTTTTAACTCTGGAAAAAAAAACAGACTCGTCAATCAAATATCGATCGATTTAAATGACCCCAATCTAAGTTAAAAGGTCTCAATCCTGTTACATCGCGAATGGAATTTTTAAAATGTGTGTGTTAGCCTAGAAAAACACACCAAATGTCACCCCCCCCCTCCCTCATCCAGCAACCATCACTTCACGTTTTAATTTAGGACGAGGCATGCCGCCTGTTACGCGATGTTACAATTACAGCTCATACTGTAGAGTCACGCTCTCCCCGGCCAGGCGGAATTGTCGTACTAATAAGGTCGCGGGTTCAAACCCCCATCGCCGCCGCGAAAATTTTAATTCTCTATTATAAAAAAACCCCAAAAAACATCAAAAAAATGAAACAGAATCATTAACAATAAATCATTTCAACAAGAGATGAAGTGAGTAGGAAAGTGCCAGAAGACAATAGAAAATAAAAAAAATTCGCGGCGGTGATGGGGGTTTGAACCCGCGACCTTATTAGTACGACAATTCCGCCTGGCCGGTGAGAGCGTGACTCTACCGTATGAGTTATCCACGATCCCAAATACTTGCCCACTACAACGAACGGTGTCAGGGAGATATCGTCAAAATGATGACAACAACAAACATGCCATCTCGACAGCAGCAGCTGTTGACAACAAATACTACGCATTTTTGTTCAAATAATGTAGTTAAAATTGCGTGTCATACCCAGGATCTGTGGTGGCGATTGCTTCGCATGATAGTCAAGTAGGTACTTAGCCCTCTTACGGGTGTGTCTTTTTTTACGAAAAACCCATCGATAACTATAGTCTCAGGTTGACTCCCCAATGATGTACACTTCCCTGAGTCTCAGGTTCACTCACCACAGTTGTCTACTTCCCACAACTTTGCCGGATTTTGATGGGTTTTGTCGGGTTTCGGCGGGTTTAGTAAATAAAGCACTAATTCATTTTTACGAAACCCACCGAAACCCAGTCCCAGGTTCACTCCCCAATGGTGTACACTTCCCTGAGTCCCAGGTTCACTCCCCACTGCTACCTACTTCCCATAACTTTGTCGGGTTTCGGTGGGTTTCGTTGGGTTTCGGTGGGTTTCGTAAAAAAGAAACACCACTCCTCACCGATTATTTTCAGTTTTCTCCCAAAATGGCAGGCTTACCCAGGAGAAAATTTGATTTTTTTAAAAACACAAACTCTCTACAAAACAACGTTATGTTCTTATTAATCAAACAAAGATCATTCTTCAAGTTAGGGATGTACAAAATAAATCTGAATAAGAAAAAAAAGGTATATGTGACTCACCGTCTCTAAACGGTATTATGTCGAGATGACTTGGGTGCAAAAAATTGAATTTATTGACAAAAACATGAAACTTGGGGTTTGTTTCGATTTGTTATGTTACAGAATGAAGACAATTTCTCACAATGCAAAAGCTCAAAAATTGGTATTTACTATCAATTTAATTCTAAAGTCACTTTTCGGGGTCCAATTCATTCCGACATTATACCGTTTCGAGACGAAGGGTCACATATTGTGTTGTGACAAATGTGACGATTTTGCTGTAGGTGGTAAGGAGAGTGTTAAAGTGGCTTTGGATAATCGATTCACGGTTATCGGTTGATATCAGGGGCAAATATACTTTATTCTAAATTGTCGAGTTAAAAATAAAACAACTGAAATGTATATTCAACTAGTTTTAATTAAAATGTGCGGCTTTGTGGTCTTGTGGCTTTCGGATCGGAAGGTCCTGGGTTCGAGCCTCGCGCTCGACGCATAACTGAGTAATTGGAAAAGGCTCTTTACTCACATTCTCTCACCATACTCAGGAGTAAAATGAGTACCTGGTCGTTAACAGCGTTGTCTGTGTCCGAAAAATTGTAATATCGCCTAGCAGGCGTCATGTCCCGCATTGTGAGAAATTGTCTTCATTCTGTAACATAAAAAATCGAAACAAAGCCCAAGTTTCGTGTATTTGTCAATAAATTATACTTTTTTGCACCAAAGTCATCCCGACATAATACCGTTTAGAGACGGTGAGTCACATATAAGCGGTAGTACTAAAAGGGGGGGGGGGGGTGGAGATGGGATAGTCAAAAAAGTTTGGAATTACTATTAAAGCACCCAAGAAAACTTAAGACAAAGCAGGGGGGTTAGTTCGAATACGGAACAGATGTAGATTCCAAGAGCATACCGTCAGTGTACTTAGTTTGATATCACTTATAGATAGTTCGAAGATGACGTCACTCAGGTCTTTGTTATTGATTTTTGCCATCCGCGTTTATGAGTAATGCTCACCGAACTGTATTAACCTAACTATAAACGTTCATGGATACACACAGTTTTGTGTGTTGGTCCGTTATACTTCCGGATGGCAATGTTATGAGCTTCCTAGCCAAGCGCATACTATCTATATGTCTCGTCTTGACTCTAGCATAGGCTTCCGCTAGGAGGAATCCGCTCAAATATTTACAGAATTTATCCAAAACAGAAAACAAAATAACAAAACATAACAGAGAGACGATTTACAACGAAAAAAAATTATCTCCCAAAACTAAAACTAAACATTTGGCTGTTTCCCTCTCAGCTAAGGACCCCAACAAGGGCCAGGAAAAAATCAAGCCCATTCCAAGGCAAAGCCAGCAGGAAATAAGAAAACAGATATAAGGGGATAGAATCCACAGTCCCTGTCCACCATGGGAGGACAAATGTGACCAATCATCTCAAAACGGTATTATGTCGGAACGAACCAGATGCTTAAAAGCCGAATTAAATGTTAAACTGGTCAAAAATATAAATTGTTGGCATTAGTACCTTAAAATATGGTATCCATTCTCCTAAATAAAACTACAAACTCAACACAAGTCTGATATTTCTGGCTATAAATTCAATTTTCAATATCTTAGTCATCCCGACTTAATACCGTTTGGAGGCGAAGGGTCTCAAATGACCCCAAAGAGAACGTTAAAAGTCAGAATGATCGATGGGTTTACATCCAAACTTGTCGAAATACACGTAAAACTGGGTCTTGCGTGGAGCCGAGATCACTATCATGTGACAAGCCTGGCTCCTATCTGCTTGATTAGACCATTTAAAGAAGAACCATAGAGCAATATCCAATAGCTGTGCTCAAGACGATTTACACATGGTCCAAAGCCAACAGCAACATTTTTAAAAAAATGTTAGACAAGACATAAAGTAACGCCTTTATGACTCTGATACAATTTTTTTTTGACAGAGACAACACTGTTTCCGGCCAGGTACTCATTTTACACCTGAGTGATGTGATATAATATGAACAAAGAAGAGTCTTTTCCAACGGCTTAACTATGCGGCGAACAAATCGGGATTCGAACCAGGGACCAACCGATCCGTAGATCAGTGTCGTACCGCAAGAGGACAGAGTCGCCTGATGGTTGTTGGGTTTTTTTTTTTGTTTGAGCATTTATGTAGCGCAAAATCCACTAAAGGAGCTCAAAACGCTTTACAAAGGATCCGTAGCCAACAGCAACGCTTAACATTTAGAACGAGACATGACGCCTATTACGCGATGTGACAATTACAAACACAACGCTGTGAACGACGAGGTACCAATTTCCCACCCGATTACGCGAGAGCATGTGAGTAAAAAGTCTTTTCCAAGGACTCAACTATACGCCGCCCAGCAGATCGGGGCTCGAACCAAGGATCAACCAGTCAGTCGGTCGGCCACCAGTGTCACACCACAACACGAAAGAGCCACTCAATATGTCATGACGTAAAGATGGTGGAGGTAAACGGTTCGAAAATCAACGCGACACCGACGTAAGTTAAGGGGAGAAATAAATACACTTACACGTGAGATGTAAACGTTAATCTGAACCTTATCAATCAATATGACACTTCGTCTACTTCCAAACACACACATATACACATACATATATACACACAAACACACACATATATACACATATATACACACATACACAAATACACACACATACACACAAACACACACTCACATACACACACAAAAAACTCACACACGTACACACATACATACATACACACAAACACATACATACACATACACAAACACATACACACACAAACACATACACTCATACACACATATACACAAACATACACAAACATACACACACACACACGCGCACACACACAAACAAACATTAAAAACATTTAGGTCAGATAACTCGTCCTTCAAATATCGATCGATGAGACGGGAACTCCTTTTGTCAAAAATTCTCAAAAAAACTGGCTTTTTAAAGGAAGTTTCAGATTTGAGGTTTTTTGTTGTTGTTGTT
>NC_088366.1:62152273-62212273 GCF_034508935.2 Berghia stephanieae | reverse complement strand
CACATAGTTTTGTGTGTTGACCGTTAGTCCGTTATACTTCAGGATGTCAATGTTGTGAGTATCATATCCAAGCGTACATTATCTACAGATAGAATGCGCTTGGCTCAGAAGCTCACAACATTGCCATCCGGAAGTATAACGGACCAACACACAAAACTATGTGTAACCATTAGCTTTTATTGTCTTGATAATGCCGTTTATTGAGAATTACTCACAAACGTGGGTGGCAAAAAAAAAAAAAAAAATAATAACAAAGACCAGAGTGACGTTATCTTCGTTCTATCTATAGATAGTATGCGCTTGGCTAAGGAGCTCACAACATTGCCATCCGGAAGTATAACGGACCAACACACAAAACTTTGTTTAACTATGATCGTTTATAGTCAGGTTTATACAGTTTAGTGAAAATTACTCATAAACGCGGGTGACAAAAAACAATAACAAAGACCTGAGTGACGTCAACTTCGAACTATATCTTTTCACATAGCATGCAATATATTATATCATAAAAATCAATAATATATATATTATATATATATATATATATATATATATATATATATATATATATATATATATATATATATATATATATTGGCCTCCGAGTAAACAGACGTGAAATATCAGTTGTGTGAATGTTAAAATAGAGACACAGTACTTAAAACACAAGTACAACTCGCGGTTAGAGTACAGCTTATTACATACACGACCCTTGTTTCTTAGTTTGCTCAACTAGAAAATGTTTTAGATAGTAGATACGAAGGCTAACAGCTAACGATGGATACGCCAGAACCGTAGCCATCCTTATCTTATCTTATAGATAGTTCGAAGATGATGTCACTCATGTCTTTGTTATTGTTTTTTGCCATCCGCGTTTATGAGTAACGCTCACTGAACTGTATTACTGTGCAGACTATCTATATTTTTCAATATTACCAATGACTCGAGCCGGCGTGTACATATATGCAGGTCTGACATCCGAACCCACTTATGGGCCTAGTTGAACATTGTTGTAATGGATAATATTTTGCGTCATTTTAACATTTTTTTTTGGAGATTTCCATTACAACATTGAGCCCATGAGGAATTGGGCTATCAGACCTGCATATAAGTGCACGTCGACTCGAGCTCATCAAAATATAATATTGACATAGATAGTATGCGCTTGGCAACATTGTCATCCGGAAGTATAACGGACCAACACACAAAACTCTGTGTAACCATGAACTTTTATAGTCTGGATAATACAGTTTAGTGAGAATTACTCATAAACGCGAATGGCAAAAAACAATAACAAAGATCCAAATGACGCAACTTCGAACTATTTTTTAAAGGGTTTTACGGCGCTTGCAACACATTTAGGTTATATCAGCGCCAGTAAAAAGGAAGAAAATGGTATAGTAAAAAGTTCTAGAAATACAATTAAAGCACCCAAGAAAAGGTAAGACAAAAGGGGAACTGGGAACAAATAGGGATCAGATGTAGATTCCAAGAGCATACCATCAATGTTCTTGAATTTGAGATCACCAATAAGTCTCATCTAAACACAAGCACTGCCCCCACCAAGAGGAATACACTCAAATGCTTACATTATAAATTAGAACAAATATAATAATACTAATACATAACAGAGAGATGATTTACAAGGGGAAAAATATCATATCCCAAAACATTAACTATGCATTTGACTGTTTCCCTCCAAGTCAGGACCCCGACCAGGGCCAGGACAAAACCAAGTAATCTCATTCCAAGACAAAGACAGAATGCAAGTTGGAAAACAGATATAGGGGGATAGAAGACACAATAAGTACCTCCCTGCCCACTATGGGAGAACTTCGAACTATCTAAAAAAAAAACGGATGTTGTGAGTATCTTAAATAAACGCATAACATAAATAGATTTGTCTCCATTCGTCGGTCACAGTTAACATAATGGCCATGATCTATAGATAGTTCGAAGATGACGTCACTCAGGTCTTTGTTATTGTTTTTTTTTTTTTTTTGCCACCCGCGTTTATGAGAAATGCTTACTGAACTGTATTAACCCGACAATAAACGTTCATGGATACACACAGTTTTGTGTGTTGGTCCGTTATACTTCCGGATGGCAATATTATGAGCTTCTTAGCCAAGCGCATACTATCTACATTACCTTTTCATGTGCCCGAGGTCATTGGTCACATTGGAATATGTGCTCCAAATGACCCACATAGTGAAAAGTGTTCACAGTTTTTGAAATATCTAACATCACGATTGGTCATTTTGTTCAGTATGACACATTTGTATGTTTACAACTTTCATAAACAAAGCAGCGTGTTTACATTTTAAAAGAAATATCCTATCGTGTACAGCAACAAATCACGTGACTGATGACTTGGTTGGACGAAAACATGAATATAGATCGCTCCCATTGGTCTCACCTTTTTATAAGTAGATAGAATTCAAATACAAATCTCAAATATTGTATCCAATTGGTCCAGTTATCCAATAATATTTTACGTTGGATGACAGTCAAGTGTACCGGCTGTCCTTGCAGTGAAGGACAAGATAACAAATTATTATCGACTGGACTGGTCACAGCGGACTAGAGTTGACCATTCATTGCTTATCTTGGATAAATATGTTTACTATCATCACAAACCGGTAATATGTTATGGAGGTCGTGGTCGATCGTAGCCATCGTTAAGTTTTATAGCCTGACACTGAAACCCAAAAAGACTGGCATTTTGACGTCATTATTTGGTTTTTGCACCGCCTACTGAGTTGTGGTTAGTAGAGCTCATGGAAACAAGTGGTCCCATTGGTTGAACTATTGAATACAACTCACGATTTGTTTTCTTTTGTGCAAAAGACTGGCATTTTGACGTCATTTTTTGGTCAGTGTCAGGCTATAGATAGTATGCAGATGACGTCACTCGGTCTTTGTTATTGTTTTTTGCCTCCGCGTTTATGAGTGTATGCTCACTGAACTGTATTAACCGACAATAAAGTTCATGGTATACACAGTTTTGTGTGTTGGTCCGTTATACTTCCGGAGGGACAATGTTATGAGCTTCTTAGCCAAGCGCATACTATCTATAATAGAACGAATGATGACGTCACTCAAGCCTTGTTATGTACTTTTGCCATCCGCGTTTTAGTGAATTCTCACTAAACTGTATAACCAGACTATAAAGGTTCATGGATCCACACCAGTTATGTGTGTTGGTCGTTTACTTCCGGATGGCAATGTTGGAGCTCTTTGCAGCGCATATATCTATAACTAACGATGGCTCCGGAACCCCCTCGTTAAGAGTTATTCAAAAAACGATATATGTGGGGAGGCTTCCGAAAGATCTACATCCTCAGTATTCTTTTTTTAATTTTATTATTTATAATGTTTCAGTAGGAGTTTGGGAGCGGGGGGGGTGGGGGGGATGGAGACTTAAAAAAGAAAGTCTCCCTCCGAAACCCAATAGAACATTATGAAACAAGCATTACTGGGATATAGGAGCTTTCAGAAGGCCTCCCTATATGTGCGGCTATGTGGTCTAGTGGTATGACACTCGCTTTCGGATCGGAAGGTCCTGGGTTCGAGTCTTGCTCGGCGCATAGTTGAGTTCTTGGAAAAGGCTCTTTACTCACATTCTCTCACCGTACTCGGGTGCAAAATGAGTACCGGCCGTTAACAGCGTTGTCTCTGTCGGAAAAAAATGTAATATCGCCTAGCAGACGTCATGTATCATTCTATATGTTACGTGTTGCTGTTAGCCATGGAGGGACCCTTTGTAAAGCGCTTTGAGCACGTTTAGTGGATATTGCGCTATATAAATGCTCTACTATGCTCAACTTATAATATGAAGACAGAAATTTTGGTTTAATATTTCAACTTGACTCATTAAATGTTATAATCCTTAACATTTTTACTTTAAAATTCTTTTTTTTTCACCTAAACTTGGTCGTCCCGTCCTATTACCATATCGACACGGTGGGTCACATGTGATTCGATCGACAGTGTAAACGACTCACGTAACATATACACATATACAAACCATACACATAAGCACACAACACACTCATAGATATGTATACACACGCACGCCTTATTTCACACACGGCGGTTTGTTTGGTTAGTGTTGGTATCAGGACGGCCAGATTAATATTACAATAAAATGCCAAACAAGCCACACAAAAATGCCAAAATGGTCTCAAAAATGCCGGGCGCCTATGTTTTAAATAATATATACTAAAATGCACTTAAAATTGGATTATAAATCTGAACTTTCTCATCAGTTGTCAAAATGGAGTCTTGACGTAATAAAAATTTCACCCGTGTCCTACCAGCTTAAGGGTGAAAATTTAAACATTATATGAAATTATTGTTAATTTGACTATAAAATAAGTGAAATTAAGTAATTTGAAAAAAAAAATGCCCCTCCTCGCCCAAGCCAGAATACCAAACCGTAGCCATCGTTATGTATAGATAGAATGCGCTTGGCTAAGAAGCTCATAACATAGCCATCCGGAAGTATAACGGACCAACACACAAAGCTATGTGTAACCATGAACTTTTATAGTCTGGATAAATCAGTTAAGTGAGAATTACTCATAAACGCGGATAGCAAAAACCAATAACAAAGGCTCGATTGACGTCAACTCCATTCTATCTATAACTTTATGATGGCTACGACCGAACTCAATATTTCCGTATTCCAAACGGCTCTCCAAAATGCTGTCTTTTTTTTTTTTATCTTTTTTATTTTGGCATTATAAACGTATAATTGGAAACCAAGGTCGGGATAGGTACGGTGTATAGATAGTATACGCTTGGCTAACAAGCTCATAACATTGCCATCCGGAAGTATAACGGACCAACACACAAAACTGTGTGTATCAATGAACGTTTATAGTCAGGTTAATACAGTTTAGTGAGCATTACTCATAAACGCGGATGGCAAAAAACAATAACAAAGACCCGAGTGACGTCATCTTTGAACTATCTATAGGTACGGTGTGAATTCGTTGCGTCGCGCGTAATTTTTATTGGATTGATTATGGCCCGAGGTTGTTGTTTTGTTTTTCTTGATGACAGATTTGTGTATTTGAAAATCACACATTGATCTCTTAAAAGACGTGTCACTTTCTAGTAAAGATTAGCATAGATGCGTCAAAACACAAGGATTTTAAAAAAAGCTTTTATATAGCGCAATATCCACTAAACGTGCTAAAAACCTCTTTACAAGGGGGTACCTGGCCAACAGCAACACTTAACATGTAGGACGAGACATGACGCCTTTTAGGCGATATTATTTTTTTTTTCGGACAGAGACAACGCTGTTAACGACCAGGTACTCATTTTACACCCTGAGTAGGTTGAGAGAATGTCAGTAAATAGCCTTTTCCAAGGACACTCAACTATGCGCCGAGAGAGGCTCGAACCCAGGACCTTCCTATCCGAAAACGAGTGTCGGATTTAACCAGTTAACTACCGTACTCCAGAAAAAACAACAACTCGTATTCAAAAATTGGACCAGAAAACTCGTCCTTCAAAAATCAATCGATTTAATGGGGATGATCTATATTATTATTACCTCACCATGTGGTCGAGGTCATTGGTCACGTTGCAAAGCGTGCTCAAAATGACACACATAGTGAAACGTGTTCACAGTTTGAGAAATATCCAACATCACAATACCCTTCAACAGTCGTAACGTCAATTCCCTCGTAATGACGCATGGTAACTTAGTAACTGGTTCTAAACTATCGGAACAATGGCGGACGCCCTTATGAAATATTTCTCCTGCGAGCATAAAAGCGTATCTAGAGGAAAAAAAAACCCCATAAATTTGATCATGTTTTGACTTTTACACATTCTGATCACAAGGCATATGAAAACTTCTAGCCAGCATGAAGAATAAAAAGTAATGATTTTCTTTGTTTAGAACCAAGATGGCCGGCGTTGCTGGGCGACATGACATCAGACTATTGAATCCAATTGATCATTTTGCTCAGCGTGACACATGGGTATGTTTACAGCTTTTATAAACAAAGCAGCGTGTTGACATTTGTTAAGAAATATCCAATCGTTGTACAGCAACCAAATCATGTCATCGATGACCTGGTTGGATGAAAACATGAATATAGATCGCCCCCATTGACCCTTATCTTTTCCAAAACTCTCAAACCTGGGACTTTGCGATATTTGTTATTTGTTTGTTTTTAAGGGTTTTACGGCGCTTGTAACACGTTAAGATCATTTGAACATCAGCAAAAAGGAATAAAATGAGATAGAAAAGAGTTCTAGAATTACAATTACCACCCAAGAAAAGTTTGGTTGCTCATGTGACACACAGTCCTGACGATGGCTGAAAATGCCTGAAACATCGATGTAGACTTACTCCAACATTGTGGTAAATATTAAAATAATAATTCGCTCCATTGCTACATGTCGAGCGCTATTCGTACCATATTTGTATCCAACACGATTCTATATATATATATAAAAGGGGATAGAAGACACACCGTGACCTCCTGCCCACCATGGGAGGTCAAAGGAATAACAGCTGCAATCAACACGATAGATTTGTGACATGCCGCGGCCCGTTTGACATTAATTCTCACAATATTGGCTTAATGTTGTCTGAACTGCCGGTGGTGGCCATATTTAATTTAGCATTTATAAAACATGAAATAAAAACGTGTTTGCTATAGCAAATGTGTGTATTAATTTTCTTTCTTTTTTTAAAAAAATATCGCGTGATGATTTTGTTATACTGTTCATTTTTAATGGCCTTGTATTATTTGCACGTTATCGAGAAGTTTTATCGATTGAATCATAACTATAATCCTATTTAATCATAGATGGTGTTAAAATCGCTTTGTTTACGTTGAGTGTTAAACAAAAGTTAAGTATCATGGGAGTAGGTATAGATAGTTGTGTCGAAAATAAAATTTGCAGCGAAGCCAAATGTGACCCACGGTCTCAAAACGATATGATTTCCTAAATGAATCTATTCTCTAATGATGATATGCGTTTAGGATGAATACTCACAACATCCACCAGTCGTATATTACGTACTTGAGAACTTATCACCAAAATGGCTGGCTAAAAACAATAACAATGAACTGAGTGACTTTATTGAAGCTCTGCGTTTAGGTAAAATAACGGACCCGACGCCACCGCTCAAGATCTTATAGATAGTATGCGCTTGGCTAAGAAGCTCAAAACATTGCCATCCGGAAGTATAACGGGCTCACACACAAAATTTTGTGTAACCATGAACGTTACAGTCAGGTTATGACAGTTTAGTGAGAATTACTCATAAACGCGGATGGCAAAAAACAATAACAAAGACCCGAGTGACGTCATCTTCGAACTATCTATATGTCGAGGGGATCATGTTCTCAGATTATTTGTCAAAAATATATAATTCAGGATGATTCCAAAATAATGCGCCAAAATAATTTGGTAGGTAGTTGTTTAAAGTCAATAGATAGTTCGAAGTTGACTTCACTCAGGTCTTTGTTATTGTTTTTTGCCATCCGCGTTTATGAGTAATTCTAACTGAACTGTATCAACCAGACTATAAAAGTTCATGGTTACACAGAGTTTGTGTGTTGGTCCGTTATACTTCCGGATGGCCATGTTGTGAACTGCTTACAGTGCTACTTTATGTCGAGGGATCAGTTCAGATTATTGTCAAATATATATTAGGATGATTCAAATAATGCCAATTTTGGTGGTAGTGTTAAGTCATAGCATTGGTGTATGAATAGTAGTCATTTGATAGAGTCTTAAGTTCGGATTATGTCAACTACTGCGTTTAGTAATTCAGGTAGCTGAGTTGTGTGTGGAGATCATCAAATGCGACTCGCAGCAGAAGCGTCTATATATTACGCATCATCGCAAAGTGTGGTTTGGACGATTCAAACCTCGTGGGCGGACTACACTCCTAGTGGTGGAAGTTGCAGGGTTTGATACAGTAAGAGGACACTGGGTAGGCGAATCGCTTCGTCGAGACTGCCCAACGCGTGCGTAATCTGGGTCAACTTCCGTCTTATCCACGCTGTGGCAGAACGAAACGGCAGAATTATCGAAGTGTGTTGTGACGATGTACGGCGGTCGACGTCCGATGCGACGGATTTGATTGGTCGATCGTCAACATATATGTGAACCAAAGCTGTCTGCCAAAAACAAGCGCCAATGTCACGGTGCAACGTGCCTTCAGAACAGAATGGGACATTAATTTTTCTTGTGTATGTGTGTGTGTGTGTGTGTGTGATGGGGTGGGGGGGGGGGGGGGATGGGGGTGAAAGATCAAGTTTACAAGTTTACAGTACGCCACCACTTCCAGCGAGTATCGATGACAAGACAGAGAGAAGACAATAACAGCTGCAATCGACAAGATAGATTTGTGACATGCAACGGCGCGTTTGAGATTAATTCTCGTAATATCGGCTTTAACTCATTCAATCCTAAAGATTTTTGCTATTTTTCAAAATTTGAAGAAAAAAAGTATTAAAAATGACCATGTACATAGATAGGATTGTTTTATTCAACTAATCATTAACATGCAAAAACTAAAAACATTAGCTTTGATTCTACGCCTGTAATTTGTCTCAGAAAAATGTAATAAATAGGCATGGGGTAAAAGTAACCCCGGGTATACTACCGATATAGTCGGTGTTAGGGTTGAGTGAGTTAATGTTGTTCGTACTGCCGGTGATGGCCCACATTGAGCATTGATAAAACATGAAATAAAACCATGTGTTCTATTGATCTTCTTTTTTTAAAATATCACGTGATAATTTTGTTATATTCTTTTTTTGAATCACCGTGTATTATTTGAATGTGGGTGGCAATTTCTATATGTCACCCTCCGTCTCGAAACGGTATTATGTAGGAATGAATTGGACCCCGAAAAGTGACTTTAGAATTAAATTGATAGTAAATACCAATTTTTGAGCTTTTGCATTGTGAGAAATTGTCTTCATTCTGTAACATAACAAATCGAAACAAACCCCAAGTTTCATGTTTTTGTCAATAAATTCAATTTATTTTTTGCATCCGTCATCCCGACATAATACCGTTTAGAGACGATGAGTCACATATGTTCTAATGATTTTCATTTTTTATAATATCACGTGATAATTTTGTTCTATTCTTTTTTGAATAATCGTGTATTATTTGAAGGTGGGTGGCAATTTCTATATTATAATATTTTTGAAACTCAATACTATGAGCAATATTTGGGATTCAACGTCATGTAAAAATCGATTAATGTAAATGGTCACAAATATAGCCCAGAGTAACTTTCTGCAAGATCTAACAGACCCGGCTACCCAATCACTGATGGGTGGACAGGAGGGGAGGGGGAGATAAGAAAAAAAATCTTGACTTTTTTTTTAAAGAGCTTTTATATAGCGCAATTTCCACTAAATGTGCTCAAAGCGCTTTACAAGGGGGCCCTGGCCAACAGCAACATTTAACATTTAGGACGGGACATGACGCCTGTTAGGCGATGCTATAATGCGTGTTACAAGCTTCTTAGCCAAGCGCATACTATCTATATTTAGGTCTGACACCCGAACGCAATTAATTATGGGACCATTTAAGAGTGTTTTAATGGAATTATTTTTCGACATTTTTTTTTCAAAATTTCCATTACGAGAATGGGTCTTCTGAGGAACCAAACAACACTACTATACCTAGCGGTGTGTTAGTATGTGTGTGTGTGTGTGTGTGTGTGTGTGTGTGTGTGTGTGCACAGGTCGACACAGGCAGATAAAGGGATTAAATCAGTGGTCAGTCGGACGCTGATAAGAAATTGGTTCAAATTATTATGTCAACTCTTTTTGACGTTTGGGATTGAATTGTGACCCCTCGTCTCAAAACGGTATTAAGTCGGGATGATTAAGATGCTGAAAATGGAATTTTTCTAGTCAGAAATATCAGACATAAGTTGAGTTTATTATGCTTTATAGAGGAAAAGGAATATCAAATTTTACTGTGCTAAATACCAACGTTTCATATTTTTGAGCAGTTTAACTATAATTTGACTTTTTAGCATCTGGTCCATCCCGACATAATACCGTTTTGAGACGAGGGGTCACAATTGGGACGGTGGTGGACGGTGATTTCCTTGTGGCCAGATTGGGGGTTTAGTGTTCACTTATTTGTAAGCAACCATTATATATTACTATCATTTTGATTGCTTTTTAAAAATAGAATAATAAAAAATGATGATGATGATGATGATGATGATGATGATGATGATGATGATGATGAGGACGATGACGATGATGATGATGATGAATGGTGATGATAATGATGCTGTTGATTACAATGATAGTAATAATAATGATTATATCACTGATATTAATAATGGTAACGATGATACAAAGGATTGTGATAATGTTGATGATTGTAATAAAAATAATAATATTTCAATTAAATTGAATAAAGTATGATTGTTTAAAAAACATTTAATATGAATTTACTTATATATACTTTTCTTAATTCATGTTCTCCAAAGTGATTTTTTTTTCTGCAAAATTAAACTCTTTTGGCCAAGTTGGAGTGAGCATATTTTGCAGTCCTGATACTCGGACAGAATTAGATTCAATAGTCTGATGTCACGTCGCCCAGCAACGACGAGCAGCGTGGTCCTAAACAAAGAAAATCGGTACTTTGTGTTCTTCACTGGCTAGAGCTTTTCATATGTCATGTGATCAGAATGTATAAAAGTCAATACAAGATCAATACAATATTTATAATGTTTTTCCCCTCTGGATATACGTTTATGCTCGTCGGAGAAATATTTCATAAGGGCGTCCGCAATTGTTTTGATAGTTTAGAGCCAGTGTTACTAAGTTACCATGCGTCATTAGGAAGGAAGTGACGTTACGACTGTTGAAGAGTATTGAGTCTAATCAACGAAATTAATTTTCTACTACATAACACAACGACCAGTCATTCACTTGAAACATAAAACTGTCCTAAACTCATTTCGTTTAATATTTACCATATTTTCATTGAAATCCTGGTGTCGTTAACTTTGCTGGAATATTATCAATCATGTTTAATGAACAATAAACCGAAAATAAATGCAATATCCTACAGCTACCTGCATTGAAATTTCTAATATTGGTCAATTTTATTGCCATGTT
The DNA here is from genome assembly GCF_034508935.2 of Berghia stephanieae. Taxonomy (NCBI): domain Eukaryota; kingdom Metazoa; phylum Mollusca; class Gastropoda; order Nudibranchia; family Aeolidiidae; genus Berghia; species Berghia stephanieae. The sequence goes on along the minus strand of NC_088366.1, from coordinate 62,201,126 downwards.
TTTCTACAAATTCTTGCGTAAACTTCTTGCATAAGCTTACTCTCTTACAGTGTGTGTATGTGTGTGTGTCTGTGTGTGTGTGTAAATAGTAAATAGTAATAATAAATGGTAAATAATGAATTTATATAGCGCCTAAACACCCACGTTAATCGTGCTGTGTGGCGCTTTACATAATAAAGATAAAAATGTTTAAAAGCAACAAAATTAAAAATCACGACACTACATGATACATAATAAGCATGAATACAAAAACAAAATCAAAGCAACATCTATTTTATGAAAAATAAGCCTCGCGGAACAACTCAGTCTTCAGACATTTCCTGAAAGATGATACATTTTCACAGTGAGTTCCATAGGCGTGGAGCATGTGTGTGTGTGTGTGTGTGTGTGTGTGTGTGTGTGTGTGTGTGTGTGTGATTTTAAAATTTTGCTTCAGCTCAGAAAGTCGTTTATAACCCAATCCCATCATTCAAAATAAAACTGTCATTTTTTAAATTTTAACCAGTAAACTGCCGCATCTGGAAAAAACGAGAATTTAAAAAATCGGTACTAAGAAAACCGGTCCTTCAAATATTTTGGCAAAAAACTCTTAAGACTGGTACTTCGCGGCAGTCCTGCAAATAAATGTACCTCACCGTCTCTAAACGGTATTATGTCGAGATGACTTGGGTGCAAAAAATTGAATTTATTGACAAAAACATGAAACTTGGGGTTTGTTTCGATTTGTTATGTTACAGAATGAAGACAATTTCTCACAATGTAAAAGCTCAAAAATTGGTATTTACTATCAATTTAATTCTAAAGTCACTTTTCGGGGTCCAATTCATTCCGACATAATACCGTTTCGAGACGAAGGGTCACAAATGTGTACATATAAAATACTTATTATAATCCCAACCCACCTTTCATATTTTTGACTATAAGATATTTCTATTTAAACTATCAAATTGATGGTCACGAAGTAATACCGTTTCGAGGCATTTGGGAGCAGTTTAAGGTAAAAATGTTTTAAGCAACTTGGCAAAAAAAAAAAACAACAAAAAAACAAAAAAACAAAAACAAACAAAAACAAACAAACCCAAAACACTATGTGACCTTTCACCTGAAAACGGTAAAATGTAAGGATAATTTACACGCTAAAATCTGTTGTCATTGTCAAAATCTATAGGTACATTTTAATTAATATTAACTTTTTTTAAAAGTTTTACTTTGAAGAGGAATAGATACAATAATTTATTAAATTAGCAACACCACCACCACCACCACCACCAACAGTAACAACAACAACAAACACAACAACAACAAGAACAACAACAACAACAACAATAGCAAAAACAACAAAAGAATTAAATCTCAATATCTGGTTATATTACTTGAAAACCACTTTTTTTGGTACATTGTCGACATGCATAAAAATTCAGGTCTGATAACTGAACACAATAATATACGGGCTTGTTTTAACATCGTTGTAATGGTCATTGCTGTAATGAAAATAACGAGCAGCAGTGGCGTGAATCATCATCGACATTGTCGCCGTCGTTATCATCATCATCATCATCATCATTATCGTAGTCATCACATTATGAATTGACTTTTATTTGGACAATAAAGATTCTTCTTCTTCTTCTTCTTCTTCTTCTTCTTCTTCTTCTTCTTCTTCTTCTTCTTCTTCTTATTATTATTATTATTATTATTATTATTATTATTATTATTATTATTATTATTATTATTATTATTATTATTATATTATCATTATTATTGTTATTATCATTATTATTATTATTATCATTATTATCATTATTATTACTATTATTATTATTATTATTATTATTATTATTATTATTATTATTATTATTATTATTACTATTATTATTATTATTACTATTATTATTATTATTATTATTATTATTATTATTATTATTATTATTATTATATTATTATTATTATTATTATTACTATTATTATTATTATTATTATCATTATTATTATTATTATTATTATTATTATTATTATTATCATTATCTTGCGTTGGTTTGAGAATATTTCCATTACAAAAATAAGTCCATGACAATTAATTTGTGTTATCAGACCTGCAAATAGGTACACATCGCACATGGCGCATTGCGGCATTATAGATAGTTCGAAGATGACGTCACTCAGGTCTTTGTTATTGTTTTTTGCCATCCGCGTTTATGAGTAATGCTCACTGAACTGTATTAACCAGACTATAAACGTTCATGGATACACACAGTTTTGTGTGTTGGTCCGTTATACTTCCGGATGGCAATGTTGTGAGCTTCTTAGCCAAGCGCATACTATCTATAGGCCTACTGTTTTCAGACGGAAGGCTGTGACACACAAATGTGTGCGTCTTTTTTCCCGTATATATAGAATAAATAATTAAGCTTTTATATAGCGCAATATCCACTAAACGTGCTCAAAGGACTTTACAACGGGTCCCTGGTCAACAGCAACATTTAACATGTAGGACGGGACATGGCGCCTGTTAGGTGATATTACAATTTTTCGGACAAAGACAACGCTGTTAACGACCAGGTACTCATTTTACACCTGAGTACGGTGAGAGAACGTGAGTAAAGAGCCTCTTCCAATGACTCAACTATGCGCCGAGCGCGAGGCTCGAACCCAGGACCTTCCGATCCGAAAGCGAGTGTCATACCACTAGACCACATAGCCGCATGCGGTAACCCTGTAGCCTATCCCAATATTTTCATGAACAGTTGATGGCCAGCTGTTTTATTGGATGGTGGTCACACATTGCACAAATGTGACCCTTCGTCTCGAAACGGTATTATGTCGGAATGAATTGGACCCCGAAAAGTGACTTTAGAATTAAATTGATAGTAAATACCAATTTTTTGAGCTTTTGCATGGTGAGAAATTGTCTTCATTCTGTAACATAACAAATCGAAACAAACCCCAAGTTTCATGTTTTTGTCAATAAATTCAAATTTTTTGCACCCAAGTCATCCCGACATAATACCGTTTAGAGACGGTGAGTCATAAATGGCTAGTTATAAGATAAGATAAGATAAGATATACTTTATTCATAAAAAAAAAAATGGAAATTCGTTTACAGACGTGGCATACATGAAAATGTATAAACACAAAGTTGAGAATCTACACTATACATTGTTGGGCGTTCTGCATAAAAAAACAAACAAGCAAAAGAGAAAACCCTGAATTTTTATATAAGCGCAATATCCGCTAAACGTGCTCAAAACGCTTTACAACGGATTCCTACCCAACGGCAACACGTATCAGGTTAGACGAGACATATAAAGCTCAATTTTAATGACGCATGTAAGGCGATATTACATTTTTTTCCCGACAAAGACAACGCTGTTAACGGCCAGATATTTACTTTACACCTGAGTACAATGGTGAGAGAATGTGAGTAAAGAGCCTTTTCCAAGGACTCATAAACTATATGCCGCTCAGAGCAGGACTCGAACACTGGACCTTCCGTCACGAAGGCGAGTGTCATACCACTAGACCACATTATAGCCTCACATGAAATGCGAGTGGTACTAAAATTGTGACCCGTCGACTCAAAACGTTATTATGATCACAACTAAATCTTAGCTGACGGACCAGGGGACAGCGTGGCTCAGCGGTACGGTCTTTGCTTCTTACCCGAAGCGTAACGAGTTCGATCTGCGCCACTGCGTTGTGTGGCCTTGAGCAAGTCACCTCGCCCTAGCTAAGCTCAATTTGCGGCGCTGCTCAACGGCTGCCGCCTGGGTTATTCCGGTGTTCCCTTGGAATAGACGCTAGAGACAAATTTTCCCTATGGGATGAATAAAGGAAATTTTATTTTTATTTTTATTTTATTTTATTTTTCGGATTTCCCCCTCAAAACGTCAAACCCATCCACCACAACTCCCCCCGTGTTGTATCGGGGGTCCATCAACAGACAGGGTGCAAGAATAGTGCGGCTATGTGGTCAAGTGGTGAGACACCCGCTTTCGGATCGGAAGGTCCTGGGTTCGAGCCTCGCTCGGCGCATAGTTGAGTCCTTGGAGAAGGCTCTTTACTCACATTTCTCTCACCGTATTCAGGTGTAAAATGAGTACCTGGCCTGTTAACTGCGTTGTCTCTGTCCGAAAAAATTGTAATATCGCCTAACATGGCCTTATGTCCCGTCCTACATGTTAAATGTTGCTGTTGGCCAGGGCCTCATTGTAAAGCGCTTTGAGTACGTTTAGTGGATATTGCGCTATATAAAAGCTCAAATAAAGAATAGCCCAACGCTAAACCAGAGTGTCATAAAAGGCGACTAATGGTGTGTGACTCCGCATTTCTGAGTCACATGGCTTCCAGGTTGGGCAGGGGGGATGGTTGAAGGGTTAACACCCCTTCCGTAAAACTCAAATGTGACCCACCGTATCAAAGCGGTATTATGTCGGGATCCACTCGGTAAGGGAAATTGAATTCATAGCCACAAATATCCAACTTGGGTTTAATTTCTGTACGTTATGCTGGAATATAAAGACTATTTCTTGCATTGCAAAAACTTCTAAGCTCCAAGTTCTCATCATTCTATCTCTAAATTCACTTCTTGGGGTCTGAATCATCCCAACATAATACCATTTTGAGACGGAGGGTCACAAATTGTTACACACACACACACACACACACACACACACAAACACACACACAAACGGACAAATCAAATCCCTTTCTTAGCTTGGCCGACAGAAGATGCAATGACAGAATTTATGAAGGAAAACAGACAAAAGCCGAAAGAAAAGAGCTGTGATAAGAAAATTAGCTCAAGATAGAGAGGGATGGAAACTGTTTGCTTGTGGCATATAAAAAGGCAATGGTGATGACGATGACCCAACACAACACAACAGCGTGAAACGGACAATAGCAATTGCTTGCTACCCTTTGGATAGGACGCTAGTCTAACGCAAACTACTTTCCACCAGATCTAACAGACACAGCTCTGAAGGAACTCAAAGGAATAAGTATATTAGTTTCTAATAAAGACACAAGAACTAAAATTTCACATTTGTGATTATGTTTTCTTTTAAAATCTCCTTACCGATCATTTTCAGTATTTTTTCCAAAATGGCTGGCTCACCTAGCAGAAAAACTGATTTTTTAAAACTCATTTAAGCTCTCTAGAAAACAACCTTATGTTCTTATCAATACTCTTCAACAGTCGTAACGTCACTTCCTTCCTAATGACGCATGGTAACTTAGTAACACTGGCTCTAAACTATCGGAACAATGGCGGACGCCCGTATGAAATATTTCTCCGACGAGCATAAAGGGTATCCAGAGGAAAAAAAACCACATAAATTTGATCATGTTTTGACTTTTACACATTCTGATCACAAGGCATATGAGAAGTTCTAGCCAGCATGAAAAATAAAAAGTAATGATTTTTTTTGTTTAGAACCAAGATGGCCACCGTTGCCGGGCGGCGTGACATCAGACTACTGAATCGCATTATACAAAGATCATTGTTTAAAGCCTGTGATGTATAAAATGAATTTGAATAAGAAAAATGTATATTGTGTCTTACTATTGTGACGACTTTGATGCAGGAGGTACGGACAGGGTTAATCCACTTTTTAGAATTTATCCACTTCATCCCGGGTTGATTCGTTGTGTTACAAATTAATAAACGAACATGAATATAACAGCTTCAATTGTGAGTGTCAATGAAAAAATATTAATTATATATTCCAAGCACAGTATAAATAATCAATACTTTTTCAAAAACAAAATTACTAAGGCCACCATGCACTTAGACAATTTTCCTATGGCTGAGGTTATCTAGTCCATGGTTCGAGAGGGATAGAGAGAGAGAGAGAGAGAGAGAGAGAGAAAGAGATAGAAAGAGAGATAGATAGATAGATACATAGATGGATAGAGAGATATAGAAAGAGAGAGAGACAGATAGATAGGGAGAGATAGAGAGAGATCGAGAGAGAGAGAGAGAGAGAGAGAGGGAGAGAGAGAGAGAGAAAGAGAGAGAGAGAGACTCTACCACCATGCACTTCAGACAATTTTCCCACTGCTGAGGTTATCTGGTCAATGGTCGAGAAAGAGAGAAAGAGAAAGAGAGAGAGAGCGAGAGAGAGAGAGAGAGAGAGAGAGAGAGAGAGAGAGAGACTCTACCCGCAAACCGATAACTCAAATACCTTAAACTTTTTAGGATGGACAGGGGGCACAAATAGTATGATTCACAACAAATACCATTGTTTTCACTGCCACCATCAAATATATAAAAGAAAAAAAGAAAGAAAAAAAAAAAAGAAAAAGTGATGGATGTATTGTTTTGTTCGTTACGGTTGATAGTTTTTTGCTAGTGATAGTATTACGCTTCAACAGTGTAACGTCACTTCCCTCGTAATGACGCATGGTAACTTAGTAACTGACTCTAAACTATCGGAACAATGGCGGACGCCACTATGAAATATTTGTCCGATTAGCATAAACGCGTATCCAGAGAGAAAAAAACCCATTATAAATCTGATCATGTTTTGACTTTTACACATTCTGATCACAAGACATGAAAATTCTAGCCTTGTGAATTGTTGAAGTTTCTCGGATATAAGCGCAATTCATGTAGTAAATTTATGTGGATGTATAATTTTGCCGCTCTTAGAACCACTTTTTACTCCAAAGGGTCGTGTGTGTTCTTCTTTATTTCTTTCCTTTTTTCCCCGCTTTAAAATAGAGGAAATGATGACACCCCAAAGAGCCTTTTCAATTTCCATTTTCATTGTCATTTTAATATGTAAAAAGGCTTTAATAGTCTGACGTCACGTCGCCCAACAACGAGCAGCTTGGTTCTAAACAAAGTACTTTTTATTCTCCAGCTGGCTAGAACTTTTTCACGTGTCATGAGATCAGAATGTATTAAAGTCAAAACATGATCAGATTTATAATTATTTTCTCCTCTGGACACACTTTTATGCTCGTTGGAGAAATATTTCATTAGTTTGTCCGCCATTGTTCCAATAGTTTAGAACCAGTTACTAAGTTACTATGCGTCATTACAAGGGAAGTGACGTCACGACTGTTAATGGTAACGCATCTACGATTGTAAGCAAGACGAAAAATAGAAAAGAGAGGCAGTACTGAGTTTGCGCGACAGGGCGCCAACGCGTCCCGTTAGAGATAGACGACGATTGGGATTGTTTGGAAGCTTTAACCCTTTGCCCACTAGTCATTATGACATCCGAAATGCTATCGCCTTCTACATCTACGCCAGAATAGAAATAGAGGGTGGAGCCTACCATGATATAACATTTTATGGAGCCCTAATTTCATCATATCAGTTCTGTCCACTGACAGGTGGGTGGATATCGCTTTCAAGAACTTATGTCCTTATATGAAATCCTGAGTTTTTGACCAATCAACGGATTGCTCTTTTGATAGCTCGCTTGTCAACATGAGTCAGCTCAGCCCTTGATTTATGTAAAGGCATCACAGGCGGTATATGTTGTGTAACTTCAAAGACCACGGCTGACCGAAAGCGATGAATGGAAGCCCTACGTGGAGAACGAGGTCTTGTATGTATAGTTACGTCATATCTCAACGCTCGTGAATTCTTAGTACGGCTGGACTCACAATCAAAACACGAAATATGTGTTTTAAACTCTTGAATCAATCGAATTACATCAGTGCGTTCGTCTCATTGAGAAATGAAAAACGATATATAAATCAAGAACATCGACCGGAAAATAAGGAAATTATCATAAAATTATAAAATTTGAGAAAGCTATTTTCAAAATCAAATATATTACAAAAAAGGTTATTTCTCGACCGATTTTTATGAGACAAAGACAATTTTTCTCCACTTTTTAAGCTGATTCCAACAATGAGGTTTTCAAATTTATCGCGATAAGATTATTTATCATTATTTTTTTTTAATACCCAATTGACTGCTCAGGAAATGAATACGTAATCCTTGGCGGCTAGCGAGTAGGTGTTAAATTTTGCTTACCCTTTCCCACGCAGATGCGCACACACACACATACACACACACACATACACACACACACACACACACACAATGTATGTCTTTCACTTCTGGCCAAAGTTGCCTTATTACAACTTAGACTCGAATGATAACAGCGAGTAGGGTGTCAGATTAAACTTCAGTTTTAAAAGTCTAATTCAATTCACACCGTAATAAATCATAATAATGATCATTCTTGATATATTAGAGCATTAAAATATTTAATTCACATTACTATAAATATATTTTAAATATATGTATTTTGTAATTATTTTAGCGACGATACGAACCCCTTTTAATCGTCGAGCCGAACGATAGGATGCTAGACGACGATAAGTCTGTGTGTGTGTGTGTGTGTTGTGTGTGTGTGTGTGTGTGTGTGTGCGTCTACGTGGGAAAGGGTAAGCAAAATTTAACACCTACTCGCTAGCCGCCAAGGATTACGTATTCATTTCCTGAGCAGTCAATTGGGTATTAAAAAAAAATAATGACAAATAATCTTATCGCGATAAATTTGAAAACCTCATTGTTGGAATCAGCTTGAAAAGTGGAGAAAAATTGTCTTTGTCTCATAAAAATCGGTCTAGAAATAACCTTTTTTGTAATAGATTTGATTTTGAAAACAGCTTTCTCAAATTTTATAATTTTATGATAATTTCCTTGTTTTCCGGTCGATGTTCTTGATTTATATATCGTTTTTCATTTCTCATTGAGACGAACGCACTGATGTAATTCGATTGATTCAAGAGTTTAAAACACATATTTCGTGTTTTGATTGTGAGTCCAGCCGTACTAAGAATTCACGAGCGTTGAGATATGACGTAACTATACATACAAGACCTCGTTCTCCACGTAGGGCTTCCATTCATCGCTTTCGGTCAGCTGTGGTCTTTGAAGTTACACAACATATACCGCCTGTGATGCCTGTACATAAATCAAGGGTTGAGCTGACTCATTTTGACAAGCGAGCTATCAAAAGAGCAATCGTTGATTGGTCAAAAACTCAGAATTTCATATAAGGACCCAAGTTCTGGAAAGCGATATCCACCCACCTGTCAGTGGACAAAACTGATATGACGAAATTAGGGCTCCATAAAATGTTATATCATGGTAGGCTCCACCCTCTATTTCTGTTCTGGCGTAGATGTAGAAGGCGATAGCATTTCGGATGTCATAATGACTAGTGGGCAAAGGGTTAAAGCTTCCAAACAATCCCAATCGTCGTCTATCTCTAATTGGCCCCGTTAGAGCCCCGATGCGCAATCTGTCTAGTGACTGGGACCGGTGACGGTCGATTTGCACTTCCTCACGTGAGTGGGCGACTGACGCACGGATCGGGTCACGCTAGCCTAGACAAGTCCCGTCACCGGAAAAAATCACCACGTGTATGGCCCCTCTTAGTATTCAAGGGAATCAACATTCCTCAAAATTTTCGAAAAGAAACTAAAATTTCGTCTTTTTCAGTCATGATTCAGTGAGCTTCTTCTCCAACAATTTTATAGATAGTTCGAAGTTGACGTCACACAGGTCTTTGTTATTGTTTTTTGCCATCCGCGTTCATGAGTGATTCTCACTAAACTGTATTATACGATATACGATCATGATTACACACAGTTTTGTGTGTTGGCTAGTTTTACTTCCGGATGGCCATGTTGTTAACTTCTTAGCCAAGCGCATACTATCTATACTTAGGTATGTGCTCCTCAGTCCGCCTGTAAGTATAGATAGTATGCGCTTGGCTAAGAAACTAACAACATTGCCATCTGGAAGTGTAACGGACCAACACACAAAACTATGTGTAGCCATGAACTTTTGTAGTCTGGTTCATACAGTTTAAAAAGACCTGAGTGACGTCAACATCGTTTTATTTATATATGTGTGCATGTGTATGTATATGTGATTGTGTGTGTGTATGTGTGTATGTGTGTCTATGTGTGATTGTGTGTCTGTGTATCATGTGATATGTTCGTGTCTACATTCATGTTGTGTATGGATGAAATAAAATTTGTCATAGAGGCATAAGATGCACTAATCAAATGTACATTATTATCATCATCATTATTATCATTATCATTATCATCATCATCATCATCATCATCATCATCATCATCATCATCATCATCATCATCATCATCATCATCATTATTATTATTATTATCATCATCATCATCATAGTCATCATCATCATCATCATCATCATCATCATCATCATCAACATCATCATCATCATCATTGTCATCATCATAGTCATCATCATCATCATCATCATCATAGTCATCAGCATCATCATCATCATCATTACTATCATTATTATTATTATTATTATTATTATTATTATTATTATTATTATTATTATTATTATTATTATTATTATTATTATTATTATTATTATTATTATTATTATATTCTTTTATTATTATTATTATTATTATTATTATTATTATTATTATTATTATTATTATTATTATTATTATTATTATTATTATTATTAATGCCCTTAATATCGGATCGACAACTATCCTTTTTCGGACACATAGTAAGGAAAGATAAGAATGAATACCTGGCAAGTTGTGGAAAATTACCTGGTAAACGCGCCCGGGGGAGACAAAGAAAAACACTCATAGACCAACTGAAGGGCTTCACCAACCTAACAATCCAAGAGCTGTTTGAAAAAGCAAGAGACAGGGAGGAATGGAGGGAGATAATTCATGCAGTATCCGAATCCTGTACCAGGCATGGAACCTAGAAGAAGAAGAAGATTATTATTATTATTATTATTATTATTATTATTATTATTATTATTATTATTATTATTATTATTATTATTATTATTATTTATTGTTATTATTATTATTATTATTATCATGATTATTATTATCATCATCATCATTATTATTATTATCAATATGATTAGTATTAGTATCGTCATCATCATCATCATCATCACCATCATCATCACCATCATCATTATTATTATAACATGGTGATAAGACTTAACCCCTACGCTATATCAACGTCATGATAATTGATCTTACAATGCACAAAGCGTGTCGAGAACTCCTAAAGACATTGTTTTATCATCAAAACTCAAATCAATGAGAAAATGACATCTGCTGAAGAATCAATCCAATGAGAAGCTTTTCGGGAATTAATTTGAAAATAAAAATAAATGGAAGACAAGTCAAATAAACAAACCTAATGAAATCTTCTACAAGATCCATGTATAGATAGTATGCGCTTGGCTAAGAAGCTCATAACTTTGCCATCAGGAAGTAAAACGGACCGACACACAAAACTATGTGTAACTTTGAACGTTTATAGATAGTTCAAAGATGACGTCACTCAGGCCTTTGTTATTGTTTTTGCCATCCGCGTTTGTGAGTTGTTCTCACTAAACAGTATTAACCTGACTATAAACGTTCATGGTTACACAGAGTTTGTGTGTTGGTCCGTTATACTTCCGGATGGCAATGTTGTGAACTCCTTGGCCAAGCGCATTCTATCTATAGTCTGGTTAATGCAGTTTCGTGAGAATAACTCATAAACGCGGATGGCAAAAAGCAAAAACAAAGACCCGACTGACCTTAATTTCATTCTATCTATTCACAGCTGCTTGGTCATTTGGTAGAGCACTCGCTTCACAAGCGAAGGGGCCGATAGTGATCACGATAGTGCTGTCGAGCTGTATGGGTTTTAAAAATTCTTTTCTGACCACCTCTTTGAATCCATTTGACGTATAGTTATCGATTTTACCTTGTACATAAATATTAGTTTGACGACTACTCCTAAAAAAAGAATGTTTTATTATCATAGATCAATAAAAATAATGAGAAAATGACATCTGCTGCTAAAGAATCAACTGTATACGTAGTTTTCGAATGGATGAAATTATAAAGAAAATAAAAGTGAAGGGGGTGACGCATAAACAAACAAAATATTTTCTTTTATCGATCCGTATAAAGTTGTACGGCTATGTGGTCTAGTGGTATGACACACGTCTTCGGATCGGTAGGTCGTGGGTTCGAGTCCCTCTCCGAGAAGCGCAAAGTTGGGTTCTTGGAAAAGGCTCTTTACTCACATTCTCTCACAGTACTCAGATGTAATATGATTTGGCTACCTGGCCGTTAACAGCGATGTATCTGTCGGGGAAAAAATTATAATATCGCCCGCCTAACAGGCGTCATGTCTCGTTCTACACATACGTGTTGCTGTCGGTAAGGGACACCTGGCAAGCTCTTTCAGTACGTTTAATGAATAATATTGACTTATGCCTCTTGGCTCCTGGCGAAGCACAGGGCCTCAACAGCAGTAATCCATCTTCTTTTGTCCTTGGCACAGACCTTTGCTTCACTCCAGGTAAGATTGGAGACACACAAATCTTGGTGAAGGCTTCTCCTCCACGTCTGTTTTGGAAGACCCCGTTTCCTCTTGCCCTGTGGGTTCCATTCGAGAGCCTGCTTGGTTATATTACAGGGCTCCTTCCGCAGGGTATTGCCGACCCATCGCCACTTTCTGCGTCTGACCTGGTCCCCCATTTGTCTTGTAGAGCTCATTTGTTCTTGTCCGAAGGTCGCCGAAGGTCGGCGTTTGTCACTTTGCCAAACCATTTCAACTTGAGGATTTGTCGAAGACAGCGGTTGACAAAAGTTTGTATCTTGGCTGATGTGGTCAAGGTTGTTCGCCAAGTCTCTGACCCATAGAACATGACTGCTTTAACATTAGTGTTAAATATTTTAAACTTGGTGTTTGTGGATATGATGGAAGCTTTCCTTGTTGGTCTCAATATTGAAAAGTCATGGCGCGCTTTCTTGATTCTAGCGATGATGTTTTCATCAGTTCCACCTGACTGACTGAGTTTGCTGCCAAGGCTTGTAAATTCTCCGACATCTTTTATTGCTGTTATTTTGGCAGTTATGCGGCTATGTGGTCTAGTGGTATGGCACTCGCTTTCGGATCGGAAGGTCCTGGGTTCGAGCCTCGCTCGGTGTAAGTTGAGTCCTTGGAAAAGACTCTTTACTCACATTCTGTAACCGTACTCAGGTGTAAAATGAGTACCTGGCCGTTAACAGGGTTGTCTTTGTCCGAAAAATTGTAATATCGCCTAACAGGCGGCATGTCCCGTCTTACATGTTAAATGTTGCTTTTGACCAGGGACCCATTATTAAGCGCTTTGAGCATATTTAGTGGATAGTGCTCTATATAAAAGCTCATTTTTTTTTAATGCGCAGTAGTTTTGTCTTCTCTAGTGGACATTACTCTTTGTAAAGCTCAAGTTTTAGTTATTCACCTCTGCTTAATCATTTTGGTAGAAAACTCGCTGCACAAGGAAAGGAATCGATATTGATCCCGAGCACAGTTGAGAAGGGGGTTCCGATAGCTCAGTTGGTAGAGCACTCACTCGCATCACACGCAAATGGACCAAGATCGATCCCGGCGGGTGCAGTTGAGATTTGTCTCCCTCCCTTCCCCCCCCCCCCCCCCCCCGTCCACCCAGCAGTGAATGGATGGATAGCTGGGTCTGTTAGATTTGGCGTAAAGTACTTTGCGATAGTCTAGCGTCCTGTCCAAAGGATAGCAAGCAGGGGCGTGGGTATATTGGTTGATTTGGTGCCTGGCACCGCATCCATCTTTTAAAATATGGATTACAGCATTTAAAAAAATATTAATAAAACCGAGAAATGGTAAATACCGCCTCTTCCTTATTTGAGTAAGTCTTTTCTTTAATCTTTTTTCTTCCTTTTGTATTTACAAATATAGCATGTTTTAAGACATTTTCCTCTTATTCTGGCACCACCTTATACTGTAAACATGCCACGCCACTGATAGCAAGCATTGTCCGTTTCACGCTATAGAAACTGGGATAAACTCCGGCTCCATTGGCTCTTTTGTAGTTGAGATTGATTTTTATGACTCCCTGCCCGCCTAGGAATCATTGAGTTGCTGGGTCTGAGATGAAAACTGCTTTGTGATGAACTAGCGCTACAGGAACAGGAGTAAACTTGTTGCTCTGTAGAACTTAGATAATCAAAATAAAATTATATTGATATTAGTTTAAACAGACTTGGAGGAGAAGCCTTCACCAAGATTTGAGCGTCTCCAATCTTACCTGGAGTGAGGCAAAGGTCTGTGCCAAGGACAGAAGAAGATGGAAGAGTGCTGTTGAGGCCCTATGCTCCGCCAGGAGCCAAGAGGCATAAGTAAGTAAGTCAAACTATTTGTGCTTGAAACTTAACGCCGCCCTTGGCAGTCTTTATTTTTGAAAATTATTAATGAACACAAAATGTGACTCACCGTCTCTAAACGGGATGACTTGGGTGCAAAAAAATTAAGTTATTGACAAAAACATGAAACTTGGGGTTTGTTTCAATTTGTTATGTTACAGAATGAAGACAATTTCTCACAATGCAAAAGCTCAAAAATTGGTATTTACTATCAATTTAATTCTAAAGTCACTTTTCGGGGTCAAATTCATTCCGCCATAATACCGTTTCGAGACGAAGGGTCACAAATATTGGCAAGGATCGGGTAGAACGGCCGGCTGTGTTGTTTGGGGGTTGGGGGGGGGGGGGTGGCACAAATCTTGCATTTTAATTGGTCGCTTCATCAGATTTAAAATTACGTCATCAATTTTTGTTGCATGGTAGAATTGGATTCAATAGTCTGATGTCACGTCGCCCATCAACGCCGACCATCGTGGTTCTAAACAAAGAAAATCGGTACTTTTTAATCTTCATGCTGGCTAGAACTTTTCATATGTCTTGTGATCAGAATGTGTAGAAGTCAAAACATGATCAGATTTATAGGGTTTGTTTCCTCTGGATACACTTTTATGCTCGTCGGAGAAATATTTCATAAGGGCTTCCGCCATTGTTCCGATAGTTTAGAGCCAGTTACTAAGTTACCATGCGCCATTACGAGGGAAGTGACGTTACGACTGTTGAAGCCTATTGCTTACGACAAATTATATTCGAAAAAAGGACTGACGATTACGACGTAGCACATTTTCTTTGTATTAATTGGGGCCAATGAATGATAGAATTAGCCTGAAACTGAAATGTGACCCTTCGTCTCGAAACGGTATTATGTCGGAATGAATTGGACCCCAAAAAGTGACTTTAGAACGAACTTGATAGTAAATACCAATTTTTGAGCTTTTGCATTGTGAGAAAATGTCTTCATTCTGTAACATAACAAATCGAAACAAACCCCAAGTTTCATGTTTTTGTCAATAAGTTCAATTTTTTTGCACCGAAGTCATCCCGATATAATACCGTTTAGAGACGGTGTCTCACAAATATATAAGAAGGTTTGAAAGTTACTCGTATATCAGTCTGTGAAAAATAGTATAATGATTTTCAGATTTTGTCAGTAATTCTGTGCTCTCAGGTGTAAATTTTACATTGGCTGTTCGCAACAAAGTTTTGATCCCCAAAGAAAGACAACTGGTGCAAACTATACGCTTTAAACATTTTTGTTGTTGCGTCCCTTTGATTAAAAAATATTATATTTGTCCCCACTGCCACCTATAGGAAAATCGTCACATTCGTTACGATGCAACAGACAATTTTCTCATTCTGATTTCTCTTGTACATCACAAAATTTAAAGAAATGCTTTGATTACAGCTATAAATACTAAACCCTGTCTTGTAGAGCTCACTTGTTACTTTTTTGTTTCAGTAAGAGAATTCTATTTTTGTGCTGGGTGGGTGTGAATTTTCGAGGAAAATTCTAAAAATAGCTCGTAAGGAGAGAGTTAAGAACATGGCGTTGGTTAAGATGGATGAAATTATACTCTTGGTGTGGTAATGCTGTCATACACTGACAAATGTACCCTCTTTACAATTGGGTTTCTGGTTTGGTTCGTCCCTGAGTTTCCTTTGTAATGAATTCTGAATTCCAGGTAGTTACTCTTGGCTTCAGCCTTTTATATTTGGACGTGTCACGTCAGCATTGCTTGCAATTATTATTATTATTATTATTATTATTATTATTATTATTATTATTATTATTATTATTATATTATTATTATTTATTATTATTATTATTATTATTATTATTATTATTATTATCATTATTATTATTATTATTATTATTATTATTATTATTATTATTATTATTATTATTATTATTATTATTATATTATTATTATTATTATTATTATTATTTATTATTATTATTATATTATTATTTATTATTATTATTATTATTATTATTTTATTATTATTATTATTATTATTATTATTATTATTATTATTTATTATTATTATTATTTATTATTATTTATTATTATTATTATTATTATTATTATTATTATTATTATTATTATTATTATTATTATGATTATTATTATTATTATTATTATTATTATTATTATTATTATTTATTATTATTATTATTATTATTATTATTGATTATTATTATATTATATATTATTATTATTATTATTATTATTATTATTATTATTATTATTATTATTATTATTATTATTATTATTATTATTATTATTATATTATTATTATTATTATTATTATTATTATTATTATTATTTTATTATTATTATTATTATTATTATTATTATTATTATTATTATATTATTATTATTATTATTATTATTATTATTATTATTATTATTATTATTATTACAACTTTTTAATTAAAAAAAATATTACAGAAACCAAATCTAACATGTGTCATGGTATGGACTGTGCACAGGAAGCAGACTGAAGGAGGAAAATGAGTGGAAGAGCATTGCATGCATAGGTTTGTGATGAAACAAAATCGACATAGATCAATAATTCTAAATGATACTATCTAACCGTTTAAAAGCCAACTGCATCATAAATAGGGGGCGAATCGGACACAAAAATTCACACCAAAAAATATGACAAACAACACCGTCTGTTTTGCACTCGTCACTAGGGAATTCCCTTTTTTCTGTAATTAGCGATCATGTGATAGATAGGTCTTAGGTCTTAAGTCCTAGGTCTTAAGTGGGTTTGCTGAACCTATGGATTGTTTAAAGAAAAACAATTCAAAGATCTTAAAGCGTTGATGTTATTATTACGGTTAGCTCCCCTACATTAGATTTATAGACTGTCTCAGTCCGTAGCCATCGTTAAGTTATTGCCTGACACTGAAACCCAAAAAGACTGGCATTTTGACGTCAGAATTTGTTTTGTTTATTTTTTTTTTTTGCATCGCCTCTTGAGTTGTCGTTAGTAGGGCTCATGGAAACAAGTGGTCCCATTGGTTGAACTATTGAATACAACTCACGATTTGTTTTCTTTTGTGGCCAAAGACTGGCATTTTGACGTCATTTTTTGGTCAGTATCAGGTTTAAACTTATGTTTACGATGGCTACGCTCAATCCCTTTAAGATTTTTCGTCACTATCTCGATTCTTTGCCTTGTCTATTTCACGGCGACACCCACGTTTCAAAACCACAATTGATATCAACAGATATTTGTCTAATTGTAACTATGGATCAAATCATATTCACAAAGAGAGAGGGAGAGAGAGAGAGAGAGAGAGAGAGAGAGAGAGAGAGATAGAGAGAGAGAGAGAGAGAGAGTATGTGTGTATGTGTATCTGTGTGTGAAAGAGAGAGAGAGAGATAGAGAAATAGAGAGAAAGAGAGAGAGAGAGCCGGAGAGAGAGAGAAAGAGAGAGAGAGAGAAAGAGAGAGGGGGGAGAGAGAGTGAGAGGGAGAGAAAGAGAGATAGAGAGAGGAGAGAGAGGGGGAGAGAGAGAGAGAGAGAGGGAGAGAGAGGGAGAGAGAGAGAGAGAGAGAGGGAGAGAGAGAGAGAGAGAGAAGGGGAGAGAGAGAGAGAGAAAGAGAGAGAGAGAGAGAGAGCAATAAATAATAATAAATATTTTTTTTTAAAAACAAAGAGTCCTTGGAAAAGGCTCTTTACTCACATTCTCTCACCGTACTCCGGTGTCAAATGAGTACCTGGCCGTTAACAGCGTTGTCTTTGTCAGAAAAAATTGTAATATCGCCTAACAGGCGTCATGTCATGTCCCGTCCTACATATTTAATGTTGCTGTTGACCAGGGACCCCTTGTAAAGGGCTTTGAGTACATTTAGTGGATATTGCGCTATATAAAGCTCAATTCTTTTAAAGAACAAAAAACCCCCCCAAAGAAACAGCGATGCGACTACAACTTCATTTATATCGTAACCGCATCGCTTGTAATTGCTTTCTCCGTGAAAACCAAAACCGTGAACTTTGATGTAAGGTTGGGTCAAAATAGACATCCCATCAGTAAAGGGTTTGTGGTCTTGACACTCTCTTTTCGATCGGAAGGTCCTGGGTTCGAGACTCGATCGGCGCATAGTTGAGTCCTTGGAAAAGACTCTTTACTCAGTTTCTCTCACCGTACTCAGATGTAAAATGAGTTAACAGCGTTAAAAGGTGTTATGTCCCGTTATATATGTTAAGTGTTACTGTGGCCTAAGAACCTTTGAGCACGTGTAGTGGATGTTGTACTGTATAAAACTGTTTTTTTTAAAAAAAGTTTGGTTTGTTTTTTAAGCACTCAGCGATCACCTAAACGAAGAGAGTTTTGCCTTCCGTTCTTTACGCCTTGTTTTGTTTGGCTTTTGTTTGTTTATTTGTTTGTTTGCTTGATTGATTTTTTTGTTTGCTTTTTTTCTGAAGGTGGCTCTGTTCAATCCATCCAGTTGTAATTGGATTCAATAGTCTGATGTCACGTCTCCCAGCAACGGCGACCATCGTTGGTCGAAACAAAGAAAATCTGTACTTTTTTATTCTTCATGCTGGCTAGAACTTTTCATATGTCATGTGGTCAGAATGTGTAAAAGTCAAAACATGATCAGATTTATAATGTTTTTTCCCCCTCTGAATACGCTTTTATGCTCGTCGAAGAAATATTTCATAAGGGCGTCAGCCATTGTTCCGATAGTTTAGAGCCAGTTACTAAGTTACCATGCGTCATTATGAGGGAAGTGACGTTACGACTGTTGAAGGGTATTGAGCCGATGAACCTATATCAGATCAGACAGAAAGTATTTTTACTTGAGTCTAATTGCTGTCAGACCGAATCAGAGTAACAAATTAAATACTATCGAAAGAGTGAAAATGGAGAGGCTTCGTACGGGAACAATACAGACAATGGACGTTTCGGGTACAAACCCTTCGTCAGTACAACAATCCACAAATTAACGTGGAAAATAAATAAAATAAAATGAAAAATTAACGTTAACACTTCATTCATTCTCTAACTATCTACCATTGAATGCAGACGATACAAGTTTTGTTTTATTTATTTTCCACGTTAATTTGTGTGTCGTTGTGCTGACGAAGGGTTTGTACCCGAAACGTCCATTGTCTGTTTTGTTCCCATACGAAGCCTCTCCATTTTCACTCTTTCGTTAGTATTTTCAAGATCACCGGCTTCCTGCTGCCCCTAACGTTTTCAACCAATTTAATACAATTGGTGAAAGAAATTCATGTCGCTATGAATATTTAATTAACCACTCTCTCTCTCTCTCTCTGTCTCTCTCTCTTTCTCTCTCTCTTTCTCTCTATCTATCTACTCTCTCTCTCTTTCTCTCTCTCTTTCTCTCTATCTATCTACTCTCTCTCTCTCTCTCTCTCTCTCTCTCTCTATCTATCTATCTATCTCTCTTGGAAAACAAAGCAAAACAACCAAACTGACAAACAAAAACTAAAACAAAAATCAAACAAGAAAAACCAACAACAAAAAACAAAACAAAACAACAAAAAACAACTCCCCAAAATAAAACACAAAAGAACCCAAAACATATAAGACAAGCAAACCAAAAACAAAAACACATTTGTAAAAAAAACCCCAAAAATCCAACCTAAAACAAGACCAATCCCCCCCCCCCCCCCCCCCCAAAAGAAAAAAACAAAAAACAAAAACAAAAACAAAAACAAAAACAAAAAAAACAAAACAAAACAAAACAAAACAAACAAAACAAAACAAACAAAAAAACATACCGATTCAGAACTGATGAAGAGTGTTTTGATTGATTCAATAGAAAACCCTTCAAGTATTATTTCAGCACAAACCAGTTGGAATACGCTTCAACAGTCGTTACGTCACTTCCCTCGTAATGACGCATGGTAACTTAGTAACTGGCTCTAAACTATCGGAACAATGGCGGACGCCGTGTGAAATATTTCTCCGACGAGCATAAAAGCGTATCCAGAGGGGAAAAAACATTATAAATCTGCCGCCGTTGCTGGGCAACGTAACATCAGACTATTGAATCCAATTGTTGCTGCTGTTCTTCTCGCTTCAGTTGTTTTTGAGTTCGTGTCAGGATCCTTGGTGCTTTGGATGTCATTACCGCTACTGACGATAATATTAACTTAGATGCTATTGGTATTGTTATTGTTGCTCTAGGCGTAACCATAACACTGATGACGAGGAAGATGATGATGATGATGATGATGATGATGATGATGATGATGATGATGATGATGATGAAGGCGGTAATGTGATGAAACTGCTGCTGATGCTCCTGTTGGTGATGATGATGATGATGATGATGATGATGATGATGATGATGATAATGATGATGATGATGATGATGATGATGATGATGATGATGATGCTGATGATGAGGAGGAGGAGATAGAGGGGGAGGATGATGATGAAGAGTCGGTTGGAGTGGTTTTTGAAGATGGACAGTAGTGGCCATCGAGCTGAAAATAACTACAATCACAAAACATCATCATTTTGCCCCCCCCCCCCAAAAAAAAAAAAGAAGAAAATAAAGAAAAACATAAAAAATTGATCTCTACAAAGCTTGATTGCTGGAGCCAATTTCATGCTTTTTTTCTATCATCATTTTAATGTCCAATGCCAAACCACATCCACTTTCTCTTTCATCGGGAATTCCCTTATCATTCCATCGGATTAAATTCAGTTGACTTTCGCTTTATTCGCCGAGATCAACGCGGTCGTTCGGTCCTTCGACTGCCTTACAACATCCAAAACAAAACAGGGACAGTCGTTAGTGAAGGAATATTTGAATAATTTGTAATCTGCTCGGTCAGATATTTTGTTTGATTGTGTAAAGTAGTCTCTGATATGAAAAGATTCTGGCTAATCCTTCCGCAATGGTGGTCGGTATTCATCCGCGCCGCAATAAAGGGAAATATCGAGAAATAACGAGACAAAACGGGAACTGAACGATGGCTAGGGCTAAACAATCATTGACATAGGGTTATGTCAACTTGTGGATTACAGAGGATTGTGGGAAGACATGGCGTTTGTATTGGTTCTATCAAATTGACCTTCTGTTATACATAGAATGCGCTTGGCCAAGGAGTTCACAACATTGCCATCCGGAAGTATAACGGACCAACACACAAACTCTGTGTAACCATGAACTTTTATAGGCTGGTTAATACAGTTTAGTGAGAACAACTCACAAACGCGGATGGCAAAAACAATAACAAAGGCCTGAGTGACGTCATCTTCGAACTATCTATAGATAGTATGAAGATGACGTCACTCAGGCCTGTGTTATTGTTTTTGCCATCCGCGTTTGTGAGTTGTTCTCACTAAACTGTATTAACCAGACTATAAAAGTTCATGGTTACACAGAGTTTGTGTGTTGGTCCGTTATACTTCCGGATGGCAATGTTGTGAACTCCTTGGCCAAGCGCATTCTATCTATACACGGTACTCAGACAAAATGTATTGCTTGAATTTTTTGGGGGGGCCAAAAATCTTTTACTCCAATTATAATGATCAAATAATAATAATAATAATAATAATATGGTTCCACAACTCGTCATAAAGTAAAGTCTGAACATTGGGACTGATTTAAAGTGTATTTATAGATAGATCTCTTGGAAGTCATAGGTTTAAAACATTGAGAGTTATTTTAATCGAGTGTTATTTCACATGAACTCACTCAACTCTAACACCGATTATATCCGTAGTCTGCTAGGGGTTACTTTTACCCCATGCCTATTTATTACATTTTTCTGAGACAAATTATAGGCTAATTATAAGCTAATATTTTTTGTTTTTACATGTTAATGATAGTTGAATAAAACTATCTTTGCACATGCTCATTTTTAATACATTTTTTTTCCAATTGTGACCCACCGTCTCTAAACGGTATTATGTCGGGATAACTTGGGTGCAAAAGAATTGAATTTATTGACAAAAACATGAAACTTGGGGTTTGTTTCGATTTGTTATGTTACAGAATGAAGACATTTTCACACAATGCAAAAGCTCAAAAATTGGTATTTACTATCAATTTAATTCTAAAGTCACTTTTCGAGGTCCAATTCATTCCGACATAATACCGTTTCCAGACGAAGGGTCACAAATATGAAACAATGAGTTGTTTCAATGGCAGTGTTGCCATTGGACGGACGAATTATATAAATAAACATACTGATCTGTTCCCTTATTGAAAGGGTGGGGGGGGGGGGGGGGGAGTCAGTGAAGATCAACAACTGATCGTGAGTCTGAAGTCTGCTAAAGATACAGTTCCTCTCATCGCACTCAGGTGTAAAAGGAGATCCTGGTCGCAACAGTGTTATCCTGTTATTGAAATTAAATGTAACAGTGTCTTACGTGCATCATATCTCGTCCTACGTTTTACATGTTGCTGTTGTTAAACACGTTTAGAGGTTAAATAGATAAATAAGCAAATATGAACAGTTACATATAGAGAGGATCTCAACTGATTAACTATGGTCAATTATGCGCTTCCCAATGTTTCATTGTAGAATGTAAATGCTCAGATTATTTTATTTTTTACTCAATACATGACTTGGACCGTCGCCATCGTTAACATAGAGCCTGGCACAAGAATCCTCAAAGATTGGCAATTCGACGTAATTTTTTAGGTTTGTGTATAGATAGTATGCGCCTGGCTAAGAAGCTCATAACATTGTCATCCGGAAGTATAACGGACCAAAACACAAAACCGTGTGTATCCATGAACGTTTATAGTCGGGTTAATACAGTTCAGTGAGCATTACTCATAAACGCGGATGGCAAAAAACAATACCAAAGATCTGAGTGACGTCATCTTCGAACTATCTGTTAACTTTACGATGGCTTCAATTGGACCCGTCGCAAGTTCCAGTGAGAGTCAGTCTTAATGAAATAAATCGATGAAGGCTACTATCAATTAACCACTTTACTGCCTACTGTGGAAATACTCGTATTTAACAATTTGGCCAGAAAACTCTTCCTTCAAATATCCATCGATTTAAATGATCGTCATGTTGAAGAAAAAAACCCTCTCAAACCTGGGACTTTAAGAAAGTTTGCAAAATCCCAAATTTGAGAGTTTTTGCCAAGGTTAAGGGTCATTTAAATCGATGGATGATAGATAATTGAAGGACGAGTTTTCTGGCCAAATTTTTAAATACAAGTTTTTCTAGAGTTCAGCAGTTAACTGATGGTTAAAGAAAGACAGACGGACGGACGATTAAATGCATTGTATTGTATTCTCCATCCAGACCATCATGTCGACGACCTCCGACCTCCGACCTCCCAACATCCGACCACTGACTACCGATCATCGATAGCTACCAATGCCTTCCCAAGATCAGTCATCACCACTCTCCCATACTCTTGAAAAACACATATTTAAAAAGTTGGCCAGAAAACTCGTCCTTCAATTATCGATCGATTTAACTGACCCTCGTCTTAGAAAAAACTATCAACACTAAGACTTCACGAAGTCCCAGGTTTGACAGTTTTTGCTAAGACGAGGGTCATTTCAATCGATCGATAATTGAAGGACGAGTTTTCTGGCCAAATTTCTAAATATGTGTTTTTCAAGAGTACGACAGCACCGAGATCATGTTTTAATGAGGTTGAAAGGTCACGATCTGCCATCTTGATTTGAGGAGTAATTAAAATTTATGGTCCAAACGCATGTTGCAGGCCTTTGCTGCCACTGCAGGTATTGTCCCGGGAACGTTTTCTCTGCCTCATTATAGTCCTCAATCTCCTCTTTTACCTTTTCCTCATCCTCCTCCTCATTTAGGTCCTTCTCCTCGTCGTCGTCGTCGTCGTCGTCGTCCTCTTCCTCCTCCTCTTCTACTTCCTCCTCTCTTCATCCTTCTTATTGTTGTTGTTATTGTTATTGTTGTTCTCCTCCTCCTCCTCCTCTTCCTCCTCCTTCTCATCCTTCTTCTTCTTCTTCTTCTTCTTCTTCTTCTTCTTCTTCTTCTTCTTCTTCTTCTTCTTCTTCTTCTTCTTCTTCTTCTTCTTCTTCTCCTTCTTCTTCTTCTTCTTCTCCTTCTTCTTCTTCTTCTTCTTCTTCTTCTTCTTCTTCTTCTTCTTCTTCTTCTTCTTCTTCTTCTTCTTCTTCTTCTTCTTCTTCTTCTTCTCCTCCTCCTCCCCCTCTTCCTCCTCTTCCTCCTTCTTATCCTCCCCTCCTCCTTCCCCTCCTCTTATTCCTCTTCCTCCGCCTTATGCACCACTTCTTTCTCCACTATACCATCCCGGCCTTCTTCTCCATATTTAAGCGGCTGATTGACAATGATGGCAAAAATCTGAAACCAGCGCTAGATATAATTTTTGAGCTTTTATACAGAGCAATATCCACTAAATGTGCTCAAAGCACTTTACAAAGGGTTTCTGACCAAGAGCAACAAGTATCATGTAGAACGAGACATAACGCCTATTAGGCGATATTACAATTTTTTTCCGACAGAGACAGCGCTGTTGACGACGGCCGGGTACTCATTTTACACCTGAGTTAACGGTGAGAGAATGTGAGTAAAGAGTCTTTTCCAATGACTTAACTATGCGCCGAGCGGGGTTCGAACCCAGGACCCTAAGATCCGAAAGCGAGTGTCATACCACAAGACCACATAGCCGCACACCAGCGCTATAGCCTTTAATTTGATCAATATCTCATATTTGTGACCCATCGTCTCAAAACGGTATTATGTCGGAACGACCCAGATGCTGAAAAGCCGAATTAAATGTTAGACTGGTCAAAAAATATAAATTGCTGGCATTAGAACCCTAAAATATGGTATCCATTCTCCTCAATAAATCGTACATACTCAATACAAGTCTGATATTTCTGGCTATAAATTCAATTTTCAATATATAAACCAATCCAACTTAATACCGTTTTGAGGCGAAGGGTCACATTTTGGCTATACATTCATTCCGACACGATACCGATTTGAGACGTGCACAAATTTGAAGTTCTGGTATACGAAATCAATTGGATTCAATAGTCTGGTGTCACGTCGCCCAGCAACGGCTGCCATCGTGGTTCTAAACAAAGAAAATCTGTACTTTTTATTCTTCATGCTGGCTAGAACTTTTCATACGTCTTGTGACAGAATGTGTAAAAGTCAAAACATGATCAGATCTATAATGTTTTTTCCCCCTTCTGGATACGCTTTAATGCTCGTCGGAGAAATATTTCATGAGGGCGTCCGCCATTGTTCCGATAGTTTAGAGCCAGTTACTAAGTTACCATGCGCCATTACGAGGGAAGTGACGTTACGACTGTTGAAGCCTATTATGGGCTTGATTTAGCATTGTTGAAATGGTCTATAGTTTGCGTTGGTTTGAGAGTATTTCAATGACAACAATGAGCCCATAACAATTCTGACTCACCGTCTCTAAACGGTATTATGTCGGGATGACTTGGGTGAAAAAATGTAATTTATTGACAAAAACATGAAACTTGGGGTTTGTTTCGATTTGTTATGTTACAGAATGAAGACAATTTCTCGCAATACAAAAGCTCCAAAATTGGTATTTACTATCAATTTAATTCTAAAGTCACTTTTCGGGGTCCAATTCATTCCGACATAATACCGTTTCGAGACGAATGGTCAAAATTTGGGCTATCAGACCTGCAAATGAGTAGACGTCGGTTATATCTGAAATAGAATAACGTCGTTATAACCGACGGATATTTCCATAAGTTAATCAAGAAAAACAGGAATCATTTCCCATTAGTTTGAAAGGCCGCTGTTACCGCTACTATAATATTCGATAATCGATATGGAACTATATTTCATAATCATCGAATCGTCACGCAAGATGAAAACCACAATGGAACGTTCTAGTCCTTTATAAATACCGATGGTGATATCAAAAAATTGGATCATGAATTTTTCAGGAGGGGGAATTTGAAAGGATCATATCATAGACGCATCAATAATCGAAGAAGCGGATAGCCCACAATAATATCATAGGGCATCTATAATCGAACGTTCTAGCATTCATAGCCTGAAATATCCCAAGGCCATAAGCATGAATATTGTATGGTAATAACTGGTTTTATCGATATTCCTTTGATTACAGGCATGTCAAGTTCCATTGTGATTTGATACGCTTTAATTCAATGGTTGGTAAAGACGATAAAACACCTATAAATATCGCACAATGACAAAAAACAAAACAAACACATTTTTGAACATTTTGACCAGAAAACCTTTACTTCATATGATTTATATCTATCTAGATCAAAATGACTATCAGCATGTCAGGTATTCTTAATCCTGAGACTTCAAAGATGTATATTTGTGCGGCAGTATTGAAATCTCGGTGATATTCATTTCATCAAGTTTAATGCCATTTTAATAGATTTATATAATAATAATGATAATAATAATAATAATAATAATAATAATAATAATAATAATAATAATAATAATAATAATAATAATAATAATAATAATAATATATCTTTATTGTCCTAAAAAACAGTGGCAATTTGTCATTTGGCTACACATTTATAACAATACAATATTGACATATTTGGAACATTTTTTTTTCGGGCCCAATTAATTATAATATGTTTTGTGACTGTATAGCAGAAGGTGAGAGAATGACTGTTAATTTCTATGAAATGAATTAATGACAAAATCATTGACTGTCGTATAGCTCTTGACCAGCATTAAGCAATGAATAATAATTGCACTATGAAATTATTGTATTTTCTATTTCCGTCACTCATTTCAATGCATTTCATTTCGCGGCACAACAAGCCACTTATATTTGTTGTCGTTTTTTCTTCAAGTCCTCTCTAATTAATTAATTAGCCACGAAGCCAAAATATTCGGTCATGTCTTTTATACCGTCTGTATTGTACCAAATTGTTCAATGCCATATTTTCTTAATTGTGTGGTTTATGTATTATATACTACAGTTTCTTGAAAACGATTTCATGTCTTGTATAGCCTTTTGAGGAATGAAGACCTAAACTAATTTGTCAAATATCACTCATTGTAATAATATTAATAGTAATAATAATAATAAAATAATAATAATAATAATAATAATAATAATAATAATAATAATAATAATAATAATAATAATTAATAATATGATGATAATTTCAGCCGCTGTAAGGAGAAAGAAACAATTGCAAGGTGATTTATATTTAAAGAAAAGAAGATATTAACCAATCACAAAGCAGTTTACGTCAGAAACTGGGGAGAAGTTGCCAGGTTTCTCCACCAGCAAGAGAGGCATTGGGTGCCAGCGAATCGGCTTCGGTCGATAACCTGCCTAACGGCAAAATCGCTTCATTAGTAGGGACTTTCCACCGGTCCAACATGTACCCGATGTGGGAACGAACCCGAAACCGCAGAGCATCTAGTTGAACGGTGTGTTGTGACGAAGCTTCCGAGTGGATTACGACGGTGCACGAGGGCGGTTCAGAATTTCCTGATTGGGTAGATTGGGCACCATTAGAAGCTGCTGCCAGAAGCTTCCTGGATTCCATACAATTAAGAGTATATACTGGTTGGCTGCCAATGGACTATGGTCCAGGATCTTTCTGACTGCGATTTCCTCCCATCAGTAAGGACCTTGATTCATCTCTCACGTTCATTACTTACCCTGACGGGAAACCTCCTTGCATTAGACATGGGCAGACATCTAGGAGTCGTCTATTTGCACTCAGTGCGGAAGTCTAGGCTTGAGTAAGGAAGTTTTGTCCTGAGGACTAAGAGCAAAAAATGCTACCGACCATCTCAAGGTATTTTTTGTCGGGACGATTTCGATCTAGATGTTAATAATAGTTGAATCTATAGTCAAAATTATGTATCATATTGAATCTATATATATCCTTTATTGGGGATCACAGGCAGGTTAATATGTGGCCAAAATATAAATCTCAAATTTCTTGGGACTTTAAACTCAAATTCATAAACTCGCACCCTGTTCACAACGACAGGATATCACGATTTCAAGAAGATATGTGACCCTACGTCTCGGGCTCAAAATCCTTCTTCAGCTAAATAACAAACACAATAAAAACGTGAATACAGCACTTAAAAACCATACAGACGACAAAGAGGTATTTCAACGTCCTTCCTATATAATATAACTGTTCTATTCATTATTCTTTAACATCGTTTTACTCACGGAAAGGAAGTGCCAACTATTTCTCTGCCGTCTATCTGGTTTTTAAGTAATATATTTCATGTTTTTAATGTTTTTGCTATTGGTTGAAGAAGGGGTTTGGGCCCCGAAACGTTTCGTGTTTGGTAATTTGTTCATTTTTGAGTTACAATCATTTTTGTTTACTTTTTATTTACAGACCACAGCCTCGAGCAGCTTAATATATCTTTCAAATATGTGACTCACCGTCTCTAAACGGTATTATGTCGGGATGACTTGAAGGACCCAAATTTAATTTATTGACAAAAACATGAAACTTGGGGTTTGTTTCGATTTGTTATGTTACAGAATGAAGACAATTTCTCACAATGCAAAAGCTCAAAAATTGGTATTTACTATCAATTTAATTCTAAAGTCACATTTCGGGGTCCAATTCATTCCGACATAATACCGTTTCGAGATGAAGGGTCACATATTTCGTTTAACGCATTTTAAGTATCGCAACGAGTATCTGTGCGATAATCAATAAATTAATTCACTCTTCACTGCTCAAATTACTTTATTTTTCTTCCTCTTGAACCTATAGATAATTCAAAGTTGATGTCACTCAGGTCTTTGTTATTGATTTTTTCCATCCATGTTTATGAGTAATTCTCACTAAATGGTATTAACCTGACTATAAACGTTCACGGGTGCATACAGTTTTGTGTGCTGGTCCTTTTACTTCCGGATGGCAATGTTGTGAGCTTTATAGTCAAGCGCGACTATCTATACATACGTGGTAAGCAAATTGGATGGTATGCGCTTAGCTAAGAAGCTCATAACATTGCCATCCGGAAGTATGACGGACCAACACACAAAACTCTGTGTAAGCATGAATATTTATAGTCTGGTTAATACAGTTTAGTGAGAAGTAAGTACTCATGGCAAAAAACAATAAAAAAAGGCTTGAGTGACGTCATCTTCGTTCTATCTATAGATAGTATGCGCTTGGCTAAGAAGCTCATAACATTGCCATCCGGAAGTATAGCAGACCAACACACAAAACTGTGTTTATCCATGAACGTTTATAGTCAGGTTAATACAGTTCAGTGAGCATTACTCACAAACGCGGATGGCAAAAACAATAACAAAGGCCCGAATGACGTCATCTTCGTTCTATCTATATAAATGAGATTTGTTATTGTTAAAAAATTAAAAAAGGATTAATGCAACTGAAAATTATTCTGTTTTAAACGTTTCATTTTATAATCAAATGTCACATCCGACTTAGCGTTTTTTTAAAAAATTACTCAGTATTAATTCATGTTTTATTGTAAAGTAAAATAGCGTTGAAAATGGATTTGTTTAATGGATTGAACATTGCTGCTTCTATTCACTACCGATCAAGAGGAAACTGAACAAAAACTATATGATTATGAATTTTTCATACCTTATTGAGTCGAGGAATTTCCGGCATATAAAATTCTATCAGTAAAATGGTCTTTGATCAAAATAATTATTTATCAAATATTAATTTGTAATTGAATTGATTGATTGATGAAATCGACGTGTATTTAGGATGGAATTAAAGACAGAAGAATAATTGTGACCGTTCGTCTCGAAACGGTATTATGTCGGAAGGAATTGGACCCCGAAAAGTGACTTTAGAATTAAATTGATAGTAAATACCAATTTTTGAGCTTTTGCATTGTGAGAAATTGTGTTCATTCTGTAACATAACAAATCGAAACAAACCCCAAGTTTCATGTTTTTGTCAATAAATTCAATTTTTTGCACCCAAGTCATCTCAACATAATACCGTTTAGAGACGGTGAGTCACAATTTAGCATTTTTTCTTCACCTTTGCTTCAGGGAATTCCGGAAGTGTTACCGAACGCTTCGTTAGCTTTCGAGTACACGGTGGGATCAACGTTAGGATTCTAATAATAATTAAAAAGTCTAGCTTTTTAAAAAATTGAGCTTTATATAGCGCAATATCCACTAAAATGTGGTCAAAGCTTTACAAGGGGTCCCTGGTCAACAGCAACATTTAACATGTAGGACGGGACATGACGCCTGTTAGGCGATATTACAATTTTTTGGACAAAGACAACGCTGTTAACGGTCAGGTACTCATTTTACACCTGAGTACGGTGAGAGAATGTGAGTAAAGAGTCTTTTCCAAGGACTCAACTATGCGCCGAGCGCGAGGCTCGAACCCAGGACCTTCCGATCCGAAAGCGAGTGTCATACCACAAGACCACATAGCCGCATATATTCTAAAACGTGAGAATGCAAGAAAGCTTTTATTCAACCTATTGAGCGACTCGGATTTCATTATTTATGATTGAAAGACATTAGAAAAAAAAATCAAATGAAATAACTTGTCTTTTGTCATATTTTTATCAAATCTAATGCAGGTACTCATTTCACACCTGAGTGGGTTGAAAGAATGTGAGTAAAGAGCCTTTTCAAAGGAGACAAAGTTTTACGCCATCCAGAGCGGGACTCGAACCTTGCAGTGACTTACCGGTCCGAAGGCGAAGTGTTTTACGACAAAGTCACGTCACTAAGCCGCGCAAACAATATTAAAGCTTTCCTTACCAGCCAATTTCAAAATTTTCCCCAAAATTTCACACCCACCCAACACAAAAATAGTTTTTTCTTACTCAAACAGGAAAGCAACAAATACATTCTATGCATAATATTGATGAGCAAAATGAACTCTACAACATAGTGTCACGTTTTTGTAGCTATTTTTCTTTAAATTGTGTGATTTAAAAAAGAAATCTGAATGATAAAAATGCTGGTTGCATCGTAACGAATGTGACGATTTTCCTATGGTTGGTAAGGAGAGGATTCAAGAAAAAAATTCTAGCCATAATCAGTACACTGGGAAAACAAAAAAAAACACGTATTTAAAAGTATCGGGGCCCCGATAGTTCAGTTGGTAGAGCACTCGCTTCACACGCAAAGGGACCGAGATCGATCCCCGGTGCAGTCGAGATTTTTTTTCTGACCCCCCCCCCCCTGAGCACCCAGTAGTGAATAGGTAGCTGAGTCTGTTAGATTTGACGGTGAGTAATTTGCGATAGACTAACGTCCTATCAAAAGGATAGCAAGCAATTCACGCTATGGAAACAAGGATAAACTCCCGTTCCTTGGGCTGAATAGCCCCGAAGGACTACTTTCATTTAATTTTTTAATTTTTATTTTTGGGGGGAGGGGGGGGGGGCAGAAAACTCGGCCTTCAACTGTCTCTTCAAATGACTCTAATCTTGGCGACACCTCTAAAACCTGGGACTGACACTTCGCAAAGTCCCAGGTTTGAGAGTTTTTGCCAAGATAAAGGTCCTTTTCATCAATCGAAATTTGAAGGACGACTTTTCTGTCATAAATCTTAAATACGTGTTTTCCCCCAAGTTCTGGATGCGTATCCTTCCTCTCATTCTCTCTTTCTCTCTGGATATTTCTTCTTGTTCTACAAGGACGAATGAGAGATGGATATTTCTTCTTGTTCTACAAGGACGAATGAGAGATGGATATTTCTTCTTGTTCTACAAGGATGAATGAAGGATGGATATTTCTTCTTGTTCTACAAGGACGAATAAGAGATGGATATTTCTTCTTGTTCTACAAGGACGAATGAGAGATGGATATTTCTTCTTGTTCTACAAGGATGAATGAAGGATGGATATTTCTTCTTGTTCTACAAGGACGAATGAGAGATGGATATTTCTTCTTGTTCTACAAGGACGAATAAGAGATGGATATTTCTTCTTGTTCTACAAGGACGAATGAGAGATGGATAATATTTCTTCTTGTTCTACAAGGTCAAATAAGAGATGGATATTTCTTCTTGTTCTATAAGGACGAATGAGAGATGGATATTTCTTCTTGTTCTACAAGGACTAATGAGAGATGGATATTTCTTCTTGTTCTACAAGGACGAATGAGAGATGGATAATATTTCTTCTTGTTCTACAAGGTCAAATAAGAGATGAATATTTCTTCTTGTTCTACAAGGACGAATAAGAGATGGATAATATTTCTTCTTGTTCTACAAGGATGAATTAGAGATGTATATTTCTTCTTGTTCTACAAGGACGAATGAGAGATGGATATTTCTTCTTGTTCTACAAGGACGAATGAGAGATGGATAATATTTCTTCTTGTTCTACAAGGACGAATGAGAGAACGTAATATATATGGAGACAGGAGAGGGTGTCATTGAAATAAAAGTATCCCTAGAAATCAATGGAACAGGATTGACCGGACAGGAAACGGTTTCCAATATCGCAGCGATGGTCAACAGGAATGGACAGATATTGATTAATTAGCCCTGTCCTCTTGGTCACAACTGGACGATACTTCAACCCTTATGAAGACAATAATTTTATACTATATTGCTACGCCATGACAGAACGCCTCTTTTTTGTGACTTATCTTAACTAACCGGTATTATGTTGGGTTGGCCCTGTTGCCGAAAAGTAAATTTAATAAGAACTATAATAATGATGACGATGATGATGATGATGATGATGATGATGATGATGATGATGATGATGATGATGATGATGATGATAATAATAATAATAATAATAATAATAATAATAATAATAATAATATTAATAATAATAATAATAATAATAATATTAATGATGACGATGGTAATAATAATAATAACAATGATAATGTTAATAGTTATAATAATAATAATAATAATAATAATAGTAATAATAATAATAATAATAATAAATAATAATAATAATAATAATAATAATAGTAATAATAATAATAATAATAATAATAATAATAATAATAATAATAATAATAATAATAATAATAATAATAATAATAATGATAATAATAATAACATATAGTAACAGACCAGACGAAGAGAAATGAATATAAAAGGACAGATAACCATTAGAATTGAGACCTATTCAACGCTGTTGCATAAATATTAGATAAATACATTCTCTCTCCCTTCTTATAGGATTTCATTTTGCTTAGATTCTATACTGTAGTCTTTGAATTAAATGTGTCAGTATGTGACATAATCAGTCGGAAGGTGAACATTTTGGATTTGATTTTTTTTGGGTGCATTTTCTGAAAGAATTTTCTCACCAGACCATTTTAACTTTTATTTGAAGTAAATCGGGTGATTTTTCATGAAGTTATGTTCAGATGTATGGGAAATGTATCCAGCAAATTTTCTCAAATTTCATCCTTTTTCAACTTGACTAGCTGTAAAAGATATTTAGAAGGGAAAATAAGTTTTGATATTTGCCGAAGATGTACAAAAAAGGGTTGATTTAATTATTTATGACAAGAACTCATTTTGGATAAAAATTGACCTTCTATCTTAAATTGGCAATATCTCAGTTCAAACCTTTTCATCAGTATTTGGTTCTCCCGAAACAATAATGGTCGAGGATCATATACACGTGACCCACCGTTTAACAAGGGTAATCTGTCGGAGTGATAAAGATGCTGAAAATAAATCTTTAGTTAATAATACGAAACCTGAGATATGTTTATTTGTTTTATTTGTTTTAAAAACTAATAAAATAAATAATTTTTAAAAAAGATAAAAAACAACAACAAAAATAGAGCATTTATATAGTACAATATCTACTAAACGTGTTCAATGCGCTTTACATGGGGTTCCTAGTCGACAGCGACACTTAGCATGTCGGACGAGACATAACGCCTGTTAGGATTACCATTTTTTTCCGACATAAACAACCCTGTTAACGACCAGGTACTCATTATACACCTGAGTACGACGAGAGAATGAGAGTAAACAGGGTTTTCCAAGGAGTCAACTATACACCGAGCGAGCTCGAACCTAAGACCTTCCGATCCGAACGCGAGTGTCATACCACAAGACTACATAGTCCCACCATAACGAACAGAAATAAATTTATCCAATGTTTCATCTTGGAGGCTATAAAATTCAATTTTCCCTCACGTTCTTCATCCAAACATAATACGCCTTTGAGACGGCTGGCCGCATATTCTCCTCTTTTTTGGCATCCCGACACAAGACCAGTTTCACATGGTGGGTCACATTAATTTTCAGATTTCAGGCAGAGGTGTAGAAAAGACGGTTTGGGGGAGGGGGGGGGGTATGTGGAGGGTTGAGTTGAGTGACGGGAGTTGGGAGGGGGGGGGGGGGGGGGGGGGAGAGGAGGATAAGAGAGAGCAGGGTAGGGATGGAGGTATATCTAGTAGTGCTAAATTATTTGGTAGAAGAAAAAGAAAGAAAAAAAAAAAAGAATTCAATGAGAGAAATCCATCAGAACGCAATATTAGACACCGCCGTTACATATTTATTAGTCTTCTCTCTTTCATCTCCTACTTCTTCTTTCGGTCACATGACCAAATAATCACATGATCACACGATCTGAGTAGCCATAGGGGTCATCTTCCGTTGTTGATGAGTGGCCGGGAAGAAAGAAAAATGAGTTGGCGGTCAAGTTGAGAGTCCCATCATGATGAAATATTGATGGTATTTCGCCATCCGTTTGTCACAGAGTCGCGAGTCCTCATTTTTCAAGATTGCTACTTTTCCTTTCGTTTTCTATTATGGAAGATGGTTGATGTCCTTTTTATTTTTTTTGATTATTTTTTTGTTGTTGGTAACGTCAAGATTAGCCCAATTTCTTTATGTGGTGAGTATTTTCGTCATTGTACGTCTTGTTTTGGTGGAAAGTGAGTAATTTGGAAAAGGGTAGGGAGTGATAGAGCTATCGATAATCGGAACACACACACACAAACACACACACATACATATACACACAGATTTATAGAAGTAAGAGGCGGAGGGAAGAGAGTGATAGGGCTATCGATAATCTGAAACAGATACAAACACATACATTCACACACACACACACACACACACACAACACACACATATATACATACACATTAAAAAATAGATTTAAAGTAGCAAGACATGATAATATAACGATTGGAATGGCTTAGTTGCCATGCAATAATAGAACTACAGGAAGATTGATAAGTAACAGATAAATAGGTGGATTGGTAGCTAGATAGATAGATAGAAAGAGATATATTGAATCGTGTTGGATACAAATATAGTGCGAATAGTGCTCGACATGTAACAATGGAGCGAATTATTATTGTAATATTTACCACAATGTTGGAGTCAGTCTACATTGATGTTTCAGACACAGTCATGACGATGGCTGAAAGGCCTGAAACATCGATGTAGACTGACTCCAACATCGTAGTAAATATTGCAATAATAGAAAGAGATATAGATAGACAGATGGGTAGATGGAGGTGTATATAAATACATCGTGGATCTTGGATAGCTCATACGGTAGAGTCACGCTCTTCCGGCCACGCGGAGTTGTCGTACCAATAAAGTCGCGGGTTCAAACCCCCATCACCGCCGCGAAAATTTTTATTCTCTATTGTCTTCTGGCACTTTCCTACTCACTTCATCTCTTGTTGTTATATAAACACATTATAATATACGTTATAGAAATCGGGATAAATTCTGGCTCCATGAACCTAATGGCTATGAAGGACCACTATAACATCAGATATAAGGCTATTTGCATTAAGAGATCTGATATAAGTTGTTGATTGTTTCAAAATGATAGAGCGAAAACATTTTTTTTATAATAGAAACTGTATTTACAAAAAGGTATACCTGTGTAGTGAATCGTAGCCATCGTTGTGTTATAGCCTGACACTGAAATCCAAAAGGACTGACAGTTTGACGTCATTATTTGGTTTTTGCACCGCCTAGTGAGTTGTCGTTAGTAGTGCTCATGGAAACAAGTTATTTCATTGGTTTAACTATTGAATACAACTCACGATTTGTTTTCTTTTGTGGCAAAAGACTGGCATTTTGACGTGATTTTTTGGTCATTGTCAGGCCATAACTTTACGAAGGTCACGATTGAATACAGTTTGGAGTAAAGTTCGATGGATATTTATTTAGCCTCATAAGGTCCAGAATATGTTATTCCAGTTTCTGTAGAGTTTATATGACAGTAACAATTGGTTGCTCACCTATGGATTGAACAATGGTACATTCCACAGGACTAAAAGACCGAACTACCCAATTATTGGTGAGAAGACAGAGGGGTTTAACCCTCTCCTTATAAACTATAGGAAAATCGTCACATTCGTTACGATACAATCAACATATTTATCTTTCAAATTTATCTTGTACATCATAAAATTTAAAGAAAATGAACAGTGTGCTGTAGAGCATGTTTTGCTCAAGAAATTATTTATCGCAAGAACTTACTGCTATTATGTCTGAGTGATAAAAAATCTATTTTTGTGTTAGTTGGGTGTGAAGTTTCGGGGAAAATCCTGAAAATGGCTGGTAAGGAGAGAGTTAAAAAAACAAATCGACCCAGTTTCTCTGATATTAAGATGAGTACTTCTCCAGTCAAAAACATACACATTATATTTCTAGATTTTTTTTTCATTATTCTTTTAGCACATTTATTCTCTCCAAAATATAATATATTGGTCATGATTCTTTCCCAATTTAGCGAATTTCCAGTAAGACGGACTCTAAATTCGATATTCCACTCGGTATAGCGATGAGTGATCACATGCCCAATATGAAGTGAATGATTGGTCGATGAGTGTGAGCATGATATGAGCTCTGGGCGCCTCTTAAAGACGCTGGAGTGACTGACTTTAACCTCGTCAGATGACCTGTGAGAACCTTGTAGCATCCGGGATAATTGAATTTGCATATTGCCTGGCTCGTGTGTAATATGGAGAATTGACTGGTGGGTTGGAAGAGTCAGAGAGTAAGGGATGCAGAGAGGAAATTGATAAACTGTTTATGGACAAAAAGATTAGGGAAGGTCTGTTGCTTGCTAGCTTTGACGGTCCCAGGAGGAAGAGTTTAGAGCGGGGAGGCGGATGTGAGCTTTTATATAACGCAGTGTCTACTTAATGTGCTCAAAGCTGTCTTCTTGGGGTGCCAAGCAAACAGTAACACCTTAACATGTAAGACGAGACAAGAGGCCTGTAAGGCCATTGCTTTATATCGACAGAGGCAAAGCTATTTTGGTCAGTTTTTAAAAAAGATTTTAAGAGTTTTACAGTGCTTGCAACATATTTATGTCATATCAGCACCAGTAGAAAGGAAGAAAATGAGATGTAAAAATTCTAGAATTACAATTAAAGCAACCACGAACCTTTATTAAGGCAAAGGGGGAATTGGTTCATATTGGGAACATATGGAGATTCTAAGAGCACACCATCAATGTACTTTCATTGAGATCACCTTAAAGTCTCATAAAAACACAAGCACAGGATCCCACTAAGAGGAATACACTCAAATTTTTACAATACATTTTCAAAACAAAAAAAAAATAATTATCAGTAAATAACAAAGAGATGATTTACAACCAAAAAAAAATATATCACCTCCCAAAACTAACACTACACATTTGACTGTTCCCCTCTAAGCCAAGGACTCCGACAAGAGACAGGACAAAACCAAATAACCCCATTTCAAGACAAAGACAGAAAGCAACTATTTTAACAATGACAACAATGAAAACACACATTAGATATAAAGTGAAACATAAACAAGTCAAAACCAATATTTTATTCATCAAGATTAACAGAGAACAGCCTTCGATCCAATAATTTAGAAATAACATTTGGTGAGACTTTTCTGAAAATAAAAAAATGAATAAATAAATACAAAAATAAATAAATAAATACAAAAATAAATACATAAATAAATAAATAAATGTATAAATAAATAAATAAATAAATAAATAAATAAATACATAAATAAATACAAAAATAAATAAATAAATGTATAAATAAATAAATAAATAAATAAATAAATAAAATAAATAATACATAAATAAATACTAATAAATAAATAAATAATACATAAATAAATAAATAATAAATAATAATAAATAAATAAATAAATAAATAAATAAATAAATAAAACTAATAAATAAATAAATAAATAAATAATAAATAAATAATAAATAAATAAATAAATAAATAAATAAATAAATAAATAATAAAAAAAATAATCATAAGATAAATACAAAAATAATATAAATATAACGAAAAAAAAGCAACGACCCCCCCCCATAAGAAGACAAAATATTATATGGTGTTTTATTTAACTAAACAATTTTTTGATTGCGATCGATCGGGCTTCAATTGTCCAGGGAGACGGAATCTGCATTGGAATTGATTTAGTCATTTTAAGTTTTGGGAATGAAATAAACGATATCCAAAGATCCTGCTGAAAGGTCATTCGTCTTTTATTTCATTTGGTGCGTGTGAGTGCGTGTGTGTGTGTGTGTGTGTGCGTGTGTGTGTGTGTTTGTCTATGAGTTAGAAAGAGAGAGCGAGAGAGAGAGAGAGAGAGAGAGAGAGAGAGAAAGGCCGAGAGATATAGATAGAGAGAGAGAGAGGAGGAGAAAGGGAGAGATAGAGATAAAGATAGATAGATAGATAGAGAGAGAGAGAGAGAGAGAGAGAGAGAGAGAGAGAGAGAGAGAGAGAGAGAGAGAGAATGGAGAAGAAGAAGAAGAAGAAGAAGAAGAAGAAGAAGAAGAAGAAGAAGAAGAAGAAGAAGAAGAAGAAGAAGAAGAAGAAGAAGAAGAAGGTTAAAAGGGAACAAAAAGAAACGCTTGACACGGTTTCAATCATGTACTTTGTTTTTCTTGTACAAAATGCCTCAATTGTCATCTTAATGGATAGAACCTGTTATAGAAAACACCCAGTTTTGCACTCATTTACAGATGTCATACTTATCCTTTGCCCAGAATTTAGGGCCCAAATTGGTCTTATTAACACGGTTAACATACTGTACTGTCTTCTATAATGTATTCACAAACATGCCAAGTATAACAAATAATTCGTAGAATTACGACATTTCGGCTCCAATTTCAAAAAAATTTGAGCATCTCAAAGTCATTTAAACTTATTGAAAGGAAATATTGGAACAGACTAGATCTACATTTTTTATGGATCTTAAAATGTTATTTAATCCTTATGAGCTTAAATTGTTAATCTATAAAGTTAGTTATATATATAGCGATTACTAGTTTTTCTATATTAGGAACAACAATTTTTTTAATTTTCAAGTAGGCAGATATACTGTGTATTAGGGATCTCAGCTACTGTTTAATTCGATTGCTTAAAAATATGAGCTTTTATATAGCGCA
Source organism: Berghia stephanieae (assembly GCF_034508935.2). Lineage (NCBI taxonomy): Eukaryota > Metazoa > Mollusca > Gastropoda > Nudibranchia > Aeolidiidae > Berghia > Berghia stephanieae. Next base: position 62,161,556 of record NC_088366.1, on the reverse strand, counting down.
ATATCCACTAAATGGTTGTCGGGAAGGGAATTCCATACCCTTCTGTATTTGTATTTATGCATATAGCATTAATCAATAACACAAATAACCAAAAATCAATTGATATAATTGATAAGATAATTATATTGACAATAAAGAATATTGTTTTCCCAATAACTCAGTTAGTAGAACGATGACTTCACAAACAAAAGGACCGTTACCGATTCTGGTTTTAGCAGAGATTTTTATATTTTCTTTCTGCATTTGAAATTTCGAACCTATTCCGTACCAGCGATCCCAAAGTCGCGCCTCAGCGGTATAGACATTATGCGATTGGTTAAGAAGCTCACAACATTGCCATCCGGAAGTATACCGGACCAATACACAAAATTCTGTGTAACCATGAACTTTTATAGTCTGGATAATATAGATAGAATGCGCTTGGCCAAGGAGTTCACAACATTGCCATCCGGAAGTAGAACGGACCAACACACAAACTCTGTGTAACCATGAACTTTTATAGTCTGGTTAATATAGTTTAGTGAGAACAACTCACAAACGCGGATGGCAAAAACAATAGCAAAGGCCTGAGTGACGTCATCTGCATACTATCTATAGATAGTATGCAGATCACTCAGGTCTTTGTTATTGTTTTTTGACTCCGCGTTTATGAGTAATGCTCACTGAACTGTAATAACCCGACTATAAACGTTCATGGATACACACAGTTTTGTGTGTTGGTCCTTTATACTTCCGGATGGCAATGTTATGAGATTCTTAGCCAAGCGCATACTATCTATTGGGAGCTCGTTAGAAACTCCAAACGTTTGAGTTCAAGAATCTTATAATGTAACACTTTTGATCATAAATTCAACTTTTAGATTTAATTTTGTTTTCTTTAATGCACTTCACGCACTCCGACATAATACCAGATGGGGATGGCGGGTCACAGTTAAATCAAATGAAAGACTTTTCACTGTAACATTTAGATAAGGCAACACTCCTTATAAACAAAGTCATGTAGAAAGATTTACATTTGTCATCAATTGTTTCACCAAAGATCTTAAGCTATTTTCTTACGTAAAAAAATGTTTTAACTTACTAATTATTTCCGAGTTTAGACAACATATCAAATTAACAAATTAATGAGCAGACACCAGTGCTGCCGTTTTTATTAAAGAACACATATTGTGCTATTTGGTTACCATTGCATATTATACTGTGTTTTTAAAAACAACGGCAGAGTGTAAGATAAAGATCTGAACACGTGTGTATGAAAGGTGCCAGACAAAGCAAGAAAGAAAAATACAAGAAAAAAAAAATCTTAAAAAATCAGTCTACCTCGACTTGGGATCGAACCTCAGACCTTCTGATTACCGGTCAGACATGTGCTACCTTTACACTATTTTTCTTTCTTGCTTTGTCTGGCACCTTTCATACACACTTATTTGTTCAGATCTTTAACAACATAATATCCTTCTCACACTAGCAGAGATTTAATATAATTCAGTTCTATATACTTCTTATACGAAATTTATTTTGTACATGTTTTGTTTTACAAGATTTAAACTGTCCTTTATTACAATAACGAAAGAGTGAAAATGGAGAGGCTTCGTATGGGAACAAAACAGACAATGGACGTTTCGGGTACAAACCCTTCGTCAGCACAACATTACACCATTGAGTACAGACGATACAAGTTATTTTGCATTTTACTTTATTTGATTAATTTCCATGTTAATTTGTGTAAAGTTGTGCTGACGATGGGTTTGTACCCGAAACGTCCATTGTCTGTTTTGCTCCCACACAAAGCCTCTCCATTTTCACGTCTTTCGTCAGTATTTTCACGATCACCGGCTTCAGGCAGCCCCTACCGTTTTCTACTTTTTCCATTATTACACTGTGAGGCAAAAAAAAAAAAAATATTAAAAAAAATAAATCCAGCAAAATCCAGCCATATTTTTTGCTTGCTTTCTGCATAAAAACACAACCTGATTTTATCTTGAATTTATCTAGATAGAAAGACGGTCTAATTTTTGTTTAAAGTGCAAATATTTTATGAAAAAAAATTGTGTGTAAAATGAAAATGAATTTACTCATTAAAACTTAATTTGTAAATCGGACAATAATATTGACTCACTTTCTTGAACAACATAATGAGAAAATAATCTATTTTTCATCACTTTTTCTCACATAATTATATTCTGTTGCCAATCTATCTATTTTTCAGACGAAGTGAATAAATCTTTTTTAAATTGAGCTTTATATAGCGCAATATCCACTAAATGTGCTCAAAGCGCTTTACAAGGGATCCCTGGTCAACAGCAACAATTAACATGTTGGACGGGACATGACTCCTGTTGGGCGATATTACAATTTTTCGGACAAAGACAACGCTGTTAGCGGCCAGGTACTTATTTTACACTTGAGTACGGTGAGATAATGTGAGTAAAGAGCCTTTTCCAAGGACTCAACTATGCGCCGAGCGCGAGGCTCGAACCCAGGACCTTCCGATCCGAAAGCGAGTGTCTTACCACTAGACCACATAGCCGAATACCTACCTACTGAGAGTTATGGACTGCAAAAAGCAATGTACAAACATGGATATGATTGTAAAGAAAACAAAAATAAACAAACAAGGAACGTTTCGGATCTAAACCTTCCTTCAGGCAAAAAAAAAAAACAAACAACAAAAAACATTAAACGTTTAACGTTAAATACTTACTTACTTAATCCTCTTCGGGCCTTGAGCCACATAGGGCATCCACCAGACATCTCCATTTTTTGTGATCGGCTGCTTTTGCAGTGGCTGTATTCCATTCCAGGACAGGCCTGATTCCTTTAATTCCGTTAAATACATCACATTAAATCCAAAGAGCTGAAAAGTATTCCGTACATCTGTCGGCAAATTATATGACGTCGAAGTTCACATTTGGACTTTGTTGTTGTTGCCGACTTGAAAACTTAGAAAGAATTCAACGTTGAGCAGCGCGCTTTGTCTGCAGCGAGTACATTGGATTCAATAGTCTGATGTCACGTCACCCAGCAACGGCGGCCATCGTGGTTCTAAACAAAGAAAATCGGTCCTTTTTATTCTTCATGCTGGCTAGAACTTTTCATATGTCTTGTGATCAGAATGTGTAAAAGTCAAACATGATCGGATTTATAATGGGGTTTTTCCCCTCTGGATACGCTTTTATTATGCTCGTCGGAGAAATATTTCATAAGGGCGTCCGCCATTGTTCCGATAGTTAGAGCCAGTTACTAAGTTTCCATGAGTCATTGCGAGGGAAGTGACGTTACGACTGTTGAAGCGTATAAAAACAGCAGCGTAACAGACATTCTGAATGATTTACATCGGACATTCTTAGATGAACGCCGTCGTGAAAGCCGCCTTTTATCTTTTACAAAATAATATAATATGAATAAAAAACTTCAGATTGCCTTGCTACTCAAATCACACAATAAACATTCAACGTTACACATTGTCTTGTGTGTAAGTACGTTATATATCCGGCTGGTGAATGTTGTGAGTAGTTTACTTAAACACATAGCACCGATACCGCAAACCGCATAAATTACACGTGGATAATAACAATAAATGACATATTATTTTTCACCCGACTTAGAAATTAGATTTGGCATAGCCATCCTAATATTCGGCCACCTGCTCAGGTAGCCTTTCTCTCCCCACTCCTTGTGGGGTCCCTACGAAACTTATTATATCTAATTTACTTTTTACTACTGTGATAACTCCAATTTCATCGCAATATTTACAGACACGGGGGAAACAGCCGTTGTTGCTTCTTCACTGATAGTTCTACGGTGGGCGGGTACGGAGTTGCCAATAGGAATATACCAAGGAAACATGCGACCACAGAGAGAGAAAGATAGAGAGAGAAAGAGAGAGAGAGAGAGAGAGGGAGAGAGAGAGAGAGAGAGAGAGAGAGAGAGAGAGAGAGAGGGGTGTCAGAGATTTGATAGGATTCAATAGTCGTAACGTCACTTCCTTCCTAATAACGCATGGTAACTAAGTAACACTGGCTCTAAACTATCGGAACAATGGCGGACGCCCGTATGAAATATTTCCCCGGCGAGTATAAAATCGTATCCAGAGGGGAAAATAAAACATAAATTTGATAATGTTTTGACTTTTACACATTCTGATCACAAGACATATGAAAAGTTCTAGCCAGCTTGAAGAATAAAAAGTAATGATTTTCTTTGTTTAGAACCAATATGGCCGCCGTTGCCGGGCGGCGTGACATCAGACTACTGAATCCAATTAGCGTTCAATGTTACAGGTTTTGCAGATTTATATTTTTTTGGACTGTAAAGACTACAATCCGGCATTGCCAATCTTGCTCATAACTCCTGTATTGTTTTTTCCATATATGAATTCAATCTACTAATCTCTCGTTCTTTTAAGAGCTGGGATAAAAATGCCTCGGCTAGTTTGTGTGTGTTTTATTTTGTTTTTATTTTGTTTTATATATTATTTCCATTCGGCTCTTGTTGTGTGACACTCGCCTTCGGACCGGAAGATCCAGTATTCGAGTCCCGTTCTGAGCGGCGCAAAGTTAAGTCCATGGAAAAGGCTCTTTACTCGCATCCTCTCACCGTACTCATGCGTGAAATGAGTAACTGATCTTTAACAACGTTGTCTCTGTCAGAAATAAAAAATAAAATTGTGTTATCGCCTAACACGCGTCTTGTTTTGTCCCACATTTAAAGTGTTGCTGTTGGCAAGGGACCCATTGTGAAGCGCTTTGAGCACGTTTAGTGTATATTTCGCTATACGAATGCCCAAGTCTTTGTTGTTGGTTTTTTGCCGATTCGTTACTTATAATCGTTTAACTCTCTCCTTACCAGCTATTTTCAGAATTTGACCCGAAACTTCACACTTACCCAACACAGAAATATTTTTTTTAAGCAGAATAGTAACGAGTATATTCTATATTTTGTTCAGAAGCATGAGCTCCGCAACACAGTGTCGAGTTTTTATGGCTATAACTAACAACAAAATGAAATCACAACAATAAAATTGTTGGTTCCATCGTAACGAATGTGACGATTTTCCTTTAGGTGGTAAGGAGAGGGTTAAGGCATTTGCGGCAAAAACCACATTGTTGGTACGTCGGTTACTGCTGGCATTTGGTAGCGGTGAAATCTATCTTGACATTTTTATACTGGCCGGTGGTGGGTGGGTCCCATTGGTTTCCATCCACGCCATTTTTTACGACATGGCGGCACTACGTCATTCTATAATCTGTTGCTAGGCAACCATATGATAAAGGAAAGCGTGATTTTTGTTGGTGTTTGTTGGTTTGTTTGTTGTTGTTGCTTTGATGAGAATGATTGCCGCATCATAAAACTGGCGTAGATTAGATTGATGTTGTTGATAGAGAAAAAAACAATGATTAGATAAAAAAGAAGATGGCATGTTTGGGAATTATAGTTATTAGCTATTAAAGAAAAATAAGACTCTTTCCAAAAACAAATGAAAGAAACATTTCAAAATATCTAAATTTCGCTGTTTTATTTTATTCGAAATTGACGACGTCCATCCACATTTTGTTCATATCGGTCTTGTCATATAAAGAATAAGTAAAGCAAAGAAAGACGAACTTTTAGTTACAATGTGACTCATTGCCTGAAATCGGGGTAAACATTTTTTTAAAATTAAGCTTTTATATAGCGCAATATTCACTAAACTTGCTCAAAGCGCTTTACAAGGGGTCCTGGCCAACAGCAACACTTAACATGCAGGACGGGACATGACGCCTGTTAGGCGATATTATAATTTTTTTCGGACAGAGACAATGCTGCTAACGGCCAGTTACTCATTTTACACTTGAGTGCGGCGTGAGAACGTGATTAAAGAGCCTTTTCCAAGGACTAAACTATGTGTCGAGCGAGGCTCGAACCCAGGAACTTCCGATCCGAAAGCGAGTTTCGTACCACTAGACCACATAGCCGCACAAGATGTGATAGGACCTCACGATTGAATGTATAAATACAATTACCAGGGGGAAAGTTGTCTTTAGGGTCTATTCTAAGGGGAGACTGGAATAACAACCCAGGCGTCATCCGCGGTGCAGCGCCGCAAAGTGATTTAGGGCGAGGTGACTAGTTCAAGGCCACATCACACGCACACGGCGAGACGGGTTGTAGTCAAACTTTGTACCTTTTGGGTTAGAAGCAAAGGCCATACCGCTGAGCCACTCTGCCATTTAATCAATAAGATGAACATTGAATTAAATATATCTTGTATTCATAAGGAAAATGGATCTAATTCTATAAAGTGTTAACTCACTCAACCCTAACACCGACGATATCCGTAGTTTACCCTGGTCACTTTTACCCCATGCCTATTATTTATTACATTTTTCTGAGACAAATTATAGGCGTAGTGTCAAAGCTAATGTTTAATAGTTTTTGTATGTTAATGACAGTTGAATAAAACTTTCTATGTAGCATGCTCAATTCTAATACATTTTTTTCCAAATTTGAAAATTAGCAAAAATGTCTAGGATTGAGTGAGTTAAAGCAAAATTGTCATATTTCTGATCATATTCATATCATGATAGTCACTTCTTCTTCTTTTTTTTTGGTGTCCGTTTCATCCAGATATTATATTACCATTTTCAGACGGTGGGACAAAGAAAAATTAAAAAGGAAAACGGGGAAACCCATGGCTCCAATCATTAAGGGTTTCCGATGTCTTTTTAAACAAAATGGATTCTATAATACCTGTGTGGTGTTGACTTTATTTTTAAAAATTGAACTTTATATAGGGCAATATCTACTAAATGTGCTCAAAGCGCTTTACAAGGGGTCGCTGGTCAACAGCAACATTTAACATGTAGGACGGGACATGACGCCTGTTAGGCGATGTTACAATTTTTCGGACACAGACAAAGCTGTTAACGGCCAGGTACTCAATTTACACCTGAGTACTGTGAGAGAATGTGGATAAAGAGCCTTCTCCTAGGACTCAACTATGCGCCGAGCGCGAGGCTCGAACCCAGGGCCTTCTGATACGAAAGCGAATGTCATACCGCTAGACCACATAGCCGCAAACCGGGATAAAAATAATACTGTTGGGTCGCATGTTTCCATGGTATATTCAAAGTGAGTGATTGAATAGTTTATTTTCTAGATCTGGCCGAAAGTACTTTGTGATAGATTAGTGACTATAAGAGAAAAGTAAGAAATTTCTATTTTTATCTAACGGTACAGATTCCGGAATAAACTCTGTGTTTCTTGTGCGTCAAAACTACTCTCTTGATACAACCGATCATTCTAAGATGGGCCAAGGCTTTATCTGCCAAAGTGCAAACGGCCCTTGATCCAGATAATACTGTTTTATGAAGAACAGATGAAACAAGTAATACAGCCTCATTATTATTATTATCTTTATAATGATATAATGTTTAATGCAGTCCATTTACAGCCACAAGGCTCATGGAGTCTTTATAATATATATATATATATATATAATATATATATATATATATATATGTCCCGTCCTATATGTTAAATGTTGCTGTTGACCAGGGACCCCTTGTAAAGCGCTTTGAGCACATTCAGTAGATATTGCACTATATAAAGCTCAATTATATATATATATATATATATATATATATATATATATATATATATATATAATGTGTTTTTCTTGGCGTTGACCGGACATTATCAATTATTGTCTTTAGCCTTTCTGTAGGGCACAAGTCTTTCGTAATTTTCGCCAGATCTAACAGACCCAGCTACCCAATCAGTGCTCGAGGTCGGAAAGAATCTTGACTTCATATTATGGAATGTATTTCGATCTCTTTGCTTGTGAGGCAAGTGCTTAATCAGCTGAACTATCATGAACTCCTGTTATTAATGATAAGAGAAAAAAAAATAAAACACTTGGGCGCAATATTGACTAAACGTGCTCAAAGCGCTTTACAAAGGACTCCTGAATAACGTCAACAGGTAACATGTATAACGAGTCATGACGCCTGTTAGGAGATTTTACATTTCTTTTCTGACAGAGACAACGATGTTAACGTTTTGATACTTATTTTACATCTGAATACGGTGAGGGTATGTGTATCACCATCATCATCACCATCATCATCATCACCAGCATCATCATCATCATCATCAATATAATCATCAACACCATCATCATCATCATCATCATCAAAATCCTCATCATCATCATCGTCATTATCACCACATCATCATCACCAGCATCATCATCACCATCAATATAATCATCAACACCATCATCCTCATCATCATCATCGTCATTATCATCATCATCATCATCATCATCATCATCATCATCATCATCATCATCATCATCATCATCAACATCATCGTCATCATCACCATCATCATTATTTCCAATGACAGCTGAGTCAATTCCTAGAGACAGTAGGCAGGTAGCAACAAGACCCCTGCGAGTCGTTAAGGTGGGTCTGTAAGCGATAAGGCCACACGTGCATGCGGATTATGGTGAGCACTAAACTAGATCGGTCGAGGGCGACGAGTGCGAGCAGCGATATAAAATCCACAATTGCTTTGATAACATCTTGTTTTGATTATCATTTTAACATTTCAATGACGCTTGCAATCAAATTTGTGGATTTGTAGATGTAGATGCCATTAATATTGTTAGGAACCAAATACTATAAAATGCAGTTGTTTTAGAAATAGGTGGTGCTATATATATAGGTACGTCTGTGATGAGAGGAACACCCACAAAAAAAATAGATAAATAAAATAAAAGAAAAATTCAATTGCCTCCCTTTGATTGAAGATAATCTAAAGAAAATGAAATAATAATTACAATTTTTTTTAAAAGTTAAAACAAGAAAAAAGTGAAATGAAAAACAAAAAAATCAAACATATAAAACTAAACAACAAAAAACACAAGCAAACAAAAGCAACAACCAACAAACAATAATCCAAAAAAAAAAAAAATAATAATTAAACGAAACAAGACAAGCGAAAACACAAAGATTTGAACGTTTGTGAAGTATATGATATCTACTAAAATAGTATCCAAGTGATTTGACGGAATTCCCTAGCCAAAGGCAACATTTATCGTGTAAAACGAGACATGCGCATCAATAGCGTTGTTACAAAAAGACTTTTTGACGTGGACAAAATGCTGTAACCGACCCAGGGTGAAAAAGGCAATGGTGATGATGATGATGATGATGATGATGATGATGATGATGATGATGATGGTGATGATGATGATGATGGTGATGATGATGGTGATGATGATGATGATGATGAT
>NC_088366.1:62109773-62147273 GCF_034508935.2 Berghia stephanieae | reverse complement strand
TGTAAAAGTCCAAACATGATCAGATTTATAATTTTTTTTTCCTCTGGATACACTTTTATGCTCGTCGGAGAAATATTTCATAAGGGTGTCCGCCATTGTTCCGATAGTTTAGAGCCAGTTACTAAGTTACCATGCGTCATTACGAGGGAAGATACGTGACGACTGTTGAAGCGTATTGGCAGAACATTCTATTCACAAGCAAAGGGGTAGATTTCTGTTCCAAGATATCGTATTGAGACATGTCCTTGTTTTTGTTTTTTTGGACCCCTCTATTTTCTCAGCAGCATTGTATTGGTTGCTGGGCCTTCTAGATTTGGCGGAGTGTACTTTGCTATTCACTAACTATCTATATGTGGTCTAGTGGTATGACACTCGCTTTCGGATCGGAAGGTCCTGGGTTCGAGCCTTGCGCTCGGTGCATCGTTGAGTCCTTGGAAAAGACTCTTTACTCACATTCTCTCATCTTGTGTAAAATGAGTACCTGGCCGTTAACAGCGTTGTCTTTGTCCGAAAAATTGTAATATCGCCTTACAGGCGTCATGTCCCGTCCTACATGTTAAATGTTGCTGTTGATATGGGACCCCTTGTAAAGCGTTTTGAGCACATTTAGTGGATATTGCGCTATATAAAGCTCAAAAGCTCAATATTAAGTGTGGAAAGCAAGTGTTCAATAGCCGTTTAACACCACGAAATTATGGTTCGGTTCCGTGGGATTTATGGCTCTAAAAAAGTATCAGTTTGCAACTACTAATATTACTATTATTGACAAAAAGTTCTTCCGATAAACAAGCGTTCTATCTTAAGGGTGGCAAGCAGTTACAACCGTCCGTTTACTATTACAACAAAAATGTAAAAATTCTGGATCTTGCTTTTTTTGTCTTTCTCTTTTTTCTCTGTTTCTTATATTGTGTTGTTTTTATTGTTGTATTTATTGTTGTATTTGTTGTTGTTGTTGTTGTTGTTGGTGGTGGTTCTTCTTCTTGTTCTTCTTGTTCTTCTTGTTCTTGTTCTTGTTCTTCTTCTTGTTCTTCCTCCTCCTCCTCCTCTCCATCATCCTCCTCCTCCTCTTCCTCCTCCTCCTCCTCTCATCCTCATTCTCATCCTCCTCTACCTACTCATCATCTATCTCACCTCCACATCCTCCTTCTTCGTTTCCTCTACTCTTTCCCCTCCTTTTGATGTTATATTTAGTTGTTCTCCACAAGCAATTTGCGTTTCCTAAAAGATGATGAAAAAGCATCTTAAGACTTTGTTCTCTTCCGAATTAATGTGTTGATGCTCCTGTAAAATGCTCCGGTTAACTCCTCGTGATATTCTAGAACGCTCATTAAATATCATGTACAAGTATTTTAATATCTATCAACCAATTAGTTCTCATCCTATTTACCAAATAAAAAGAAAGAAAATAAATTTAAAAACAACAAGAAATACAAAAACAAAACACACAGACACACAAACACACACATATTCATTTGCTCACATGACACGCATAAAGTAAAGTGATAATAGTCTGGGCAGGAATAAGAAATCGCAATATCAGGTATTTCTGTTAAAGCGAATTCCATATTATCTGCAAACAACCAATGTTTCACTTACCGTTATTATTATCACCCGAATCAGTTAAACAAGGAGAGAAGAAGCAGAAGTGGTGCTCACCCGTCAAAAGAGCATCACGGGGTAATCCAGAAGGGGGAGTGAGTGAGAACAGAGTGCATATTGCACGTCCGTCGGTGTGACATTTCACGCCTCTCAGCGCAGATATGATCCGACAGTAGCGAGTGGTTTCCAAATGATGATGGCCGCCCATTCCACACTTTTTGGGGACATTCGCTCGCAGCTAAAACACTTTAACTCAAAATTTAGATAAATGTAAAGTGTTTCACAAATGTAACCAATCGCCTGAAAAAAAACAGTATTGTGCGGCTATGTGGTCCAGTGGTATGACACTCACCTTCGGATGGGAAGGTTTGGGATTCGAATCCCGCTCTGAGCCCTTGGAAAAGGTCAATTGGAAACCATGAAAATTTGTTGTTGACGTTGCTTGATAGAGGTAAACTTATTCTGTTTTGTTATCTTTCGAAAAATAAAACTTTAATTCAAAGTGAACAACTCAGTATATTTACTAATAGTCATTTATCGCGGCCTTCGTAAAGTTATGGCCTGACACTGACGAAAAAATGACGTCAAAATGCCAGTCTTTTGCCACAAAAGAAAACAAATCGTGAGTTGTATTCAATAGTTCAACCAATGAAATAACTTGTTTTCATGAGCTCTACTAACGACAACTCACAAAAATCAAATAATGACTTCAAACTGCCAGTCCATTTGGATTTCAGTGTCAGGCTATAACATAACGATGGCTACGCATTGATGCAGCGCCTGCAAATGGAATTTCTCCCCCAGCCAACAGTCAGATTGTAAACATTGTGCAATATTTGCAATTTTACGGAGATGACCTAAAACAAATGGTGTTGAACAATGCATCAAAGTAAATTTAAGGATCACTGGACTAAAACATTGTGAACAATGAAATGCTCGCAAACTGAAAGGCTACCGAGTTCGGCTTGTAACTATGTGAAGGTGACTATAATTAGATTCAATAGTCTGGTGTCACGTCCGCCTAGCAACGAGCTAAACAAAGAAAAACAACATTTTTCTAAACAAAGAAAATACTATTTGTTCTTCATGCTGGTCAGAACTTTTTAACATGTCATGTGATCAGAATATATAAAAGTCAAAACATTATCAGATTTGTAGTGTTTTTCTCTCTTGATACACTTTAAGGCTCGTCAGAGAAATATTCCATAAAGGGTCTTCGCCATTGTTCCGATAGTTTAGAACCAGTTACTAAGTTACCATGTGTCATTACGAGGGAAGTGACGTTACGACTGTTGAAGAGTATTTACTCCAGTCTTCTACTCACGGAGGGCTGGTCTTTTACGACTCATTATAGTGTTTATAATATGCGCTATGTGGTCTTATGGTATGACACTCGATCAGAAGGTCCTGGATTCGAGCCAAGCTCGGCGCATAGTTGAGTCATTGGAAAATGCTCTTTACTCACATTCTCTCATCGTACTCATGTGTAAAATGAGTTCCTGGCCGTTGACAGCGTTGTCTCTGTCAGAAAAAAAAATTGAAATATGATCGCCTAAAAGCCGTAATGTTTCTTTCTACACGTTACGTGTTGCTGTTGGTCGGGGACCCTGTGTAAAGCGTTTTGAGCACATTTAGCGGATATTTCCCTATGTAAAAAAAGCTCAATTAAAAAAAAATGGATTTCATAGTTATGAAGAATTTGCGATGCAAATGAAAATGTTGCTGCTTCTAGAAGAGGTAAAATGAGATGAAAAGATGGTCGAAAAATACGTCATCTATCTCATGTCAATTCGATACCAAAAACAATCTTGTGTTTACTTTAGTTCTATTTTCTTTTTAAAAGATGCAAACTAAATATCAACATTGTTATGAGATACAAGTGGCAACACGGCAAACCACTTTATCAATCCAGTTGAAGATGAAGTATGATCGCGTGTATGCGTGATAAACCGTTTGCGCATGCGTGCTCACGCCCCCGAGGAGTTTGTCTTGAAAGGACGTCTTGTAGGGACCGGAAGTCTGGATGACGGAACAACAACCCGGATGATGGAACAGGCCATCCGTAAATGGCCCTCACTTGGGAGGCCGTCAACCCCAGCGCACCCTGTCACGACCCTTCCCCAAAATAAAAATCATTAAAATGTGACCCGGCTTCTCAATGCGGTATTATGGCGGGGAGGAAATGTCCATAGACAGGCGCCACTAAAGGAAGACCCGTGATCACACATCAAATTATGTCATAGGTTATATATATTATACATAGATATTTATTAACTCTCTCCTTACCACCTATTGGAAAATCGTCACATTTGTTACGAGGCAACCGTCACTTTTCTCATCTAGATTTCATTTCTTTTTGCTATAGCTATAAAAGCTTGACATTCTGTAATAGGGTTAATTTTGTCGAACAATATTATGTATAGAATGTGCTTGTTGCTTTTCTGTTTGAGTAAGATATGTCTATTTTTGTGTTCGGTGGGTGTGAAGTTTTGGGGAAAAGTCTGAAAATGGCTGGTAAGGAGAGGGTTAAACAACAATATACATATATAATATTAAATACCTACACAGATATATGATGATACCTAAGTATTCCATGGAGTCAAGCTTGAGATGACCGGGAGTCGTATATCATATACATACTCACTATTTCAATGTATGATATTTGTGACAGTAAGAACTTTTCCACAAGGATGTGTAGAATAACTATTTATTAATAACCAACAAGAGATGCTTGGAAAGACTTATATTACCTATTAGTAAATATTTAAACTTATATCTAACCAAAATATAAGGCAGAATTAATGTGAAAGGAATTGATTAAATGCAAAGGTTAAAAAAATGAGACCCTAAAATATGGATTACTTCCCTTGTTCTAAGATTTTGGCTTCTGGCGGAATATCTGTGGAGGAAAAATAACCAAAAGTCAGTTTAATATTAATAATATTTCGGCTACATTGAAATGTTAATTGGGCTCCTTTTGCGTGATACAGATAATATTTCGTATTATACCTAAATCTACAGCTAAACTATCAAAGATGGCAGACCGCTGTATCTTGACTGTACATCTAAATCGATAAAATTGTTGTAAACAATCCGTTTTTCTGAACTGAAATAGACAAATTTGTTGCTTTTTTTTCTCTTTGGATAAATATCACTTTAACCCTCTCCTTACAAACTATAGGAAAATCGTCACATCCATTATGATACAGGCAACACTTTTCTTAATCAGAGTTGGTTTAAAATCATAGCATTTGAAGAAAAATCTTTGTAATATTTACAATAACTCAACAACAAAAAAATACATGCAAGGAATGAACTTGCTTTTAAAATATCAATTTATGTGTTGAGTCGGTATGACATTTTGGTAAAAATCCTGGAAACAGTCAGTAAGGAGAGAGTTAATTCCATGTGAGAAGTTAGTATATTTACTATTATCCATTGTAGTGGCGCCTGTATGTGGAATTTCAGCCTTTCCCGGGATGAAACAGATGCCATGCTATAAATTAAAACAATCGCCACAAATATAAAACTTGGAGTTAATTTCTATTCGTTAAATACATTTGCCAACCTTGCAAACAACTGAAAGTTGGTATTTTTTCATCATTTATTTCAATTCTAAATGCACTTTTCCGGTGCCCCAATCATCCCGACATAAAACCGTTTTGAGACTGGGGAGGGGGAGGGGTTGGGGTATCACTCAGTAAGATATGAAGTGAGTAGAAAAGTGCCAGAAGACAATAGAGAATAAAAATTTTTTTTCGCGGCGGTGGTGGGGTTTGAACCTGCGACCTTTATTGGTACGACAACTCCGCCTGGCAGGTGAGAGCGTGGCTCTACCGTGTGAGCTATCCACGAACACAAAAATATTCGTTTCAAACCCAAAGTCATTTCTAGATCCCTCTCTCACCCACTTCTTGAGATCGCCGATTCGTTCGCCACCATCGCGAAGTAATTTTGACCAGCAGTTAAGCTTAATAGCCAATATTCTCATCACAAACATATAACATATAAACGATTGAGACATTGAGTATGCTCCGGTGTATGGGGTGAATTTTTAATTCAGAAAAGTGAGTGGAGCAGGCACTTATGTTGGTAACAACAAGATATGAAGTGAGTAGAAAAGTGCCAGAAGACAATAGAGAATAAAAATTTTTTTTCGCGGCGGTGGTGGGGTTTGAACCTGCGACCTTTATTGGTACGACAACTCCGCCTGGCAGGTGAGAGCGTGGCTCTACCGTGTGAGCTATCCACGAACACAAAAATATTCGTTTCAAACCCAAAGTCATTTCTAGATCCCTCTCTCACCCACTTCTTGAGATCGCCGATTCGTTCGCCACCATCGCGAAGTAATTTTGACCAGCAGTTAAGCTTAATAGCCAATATTCTCATCACAAACATATAACATATAAACGATTGAGACATTGAGTATGCTCCGGTGTATGGGGTGAATTTTTAATTCAGAAAAGTGAGTGGAGCAGGCACTTATGTTGGTAACAACAAGATATGAAGTGAGTAGAAAAGTGCCAGAAGACAATAGAGAATAAAAATTTTTTTAAGCTTAACTGCTGGTCAAAATTACTTCGCGATGGTGGCGAACGAATCGGCGATCTCAAGAAGTGGGTGAGAGAGGGATCTAGAAATGACTTTGGGTTTGAAACGAATATTTTTGTGTTCGTGGATAGCTCACACGGTAGAGCCACGCTCTCACCTGCCAGGCGGAGTTGTCGTACCAATAAAGGTCGCAGGTTCAAACCCCACCACCGCCGCGAAAAAAATTTTTTATTCTCTATTGTCTTCTGGCACTTTTCTACTCACTTCATATCTTGTTGTTACCAACATAAGTGCCTGCTCCACTCACTTTTCTGAATTAAAAATTCACCCCATACACCGGAGCATACTCAATGTCTCAATCGTTTATATGTTATATGTTTGTGATGAGAATATTGGCTATTAAGCTTAACTGCTGGTCAAAATTACTTCGCGATGGTGGTGAACGAATCGGCGATCTCAAGAAGTGGGTGAGCGAGGGATCTAGAAATGACTTTGGGTTTGAAACGAATATTTTTGTGTTCGTGGATAGCTCACACGGTAGAGCCACGCTCTCACCTGCCAGGCGGAGTTGTCGTACCAATAAAGGTCGCAGGTTCAAACCCCACCACCGCCGCGAAAAAAATTTTTTATTCTCTATTGTCTTCTGGCACTTTTCTACTCACTTCATATCTTGTTGTTACCAACATAAGTGCCTGCTCCACTCACTTTTCTGAATTAAAAGGTATCACTCAGTGTAGCTTGGTCTGTTTGATCTGGCGGAAAGTACTTTGCAATGGAGTATCGTCCTATCTAAAGGTTAGCAAGCAATTGGAATTGTCCGAATAAACCCCTGCTCTATGGGACTAATGGCTCTGAAGGACTACTTTTTAAAAAATATAAAATGAAATCGAATTCTGGCTGTAATGAGTCAACCCCAAACATCAGACGATTTCAAAATCGCATTAAAATCTGACTCAAGTTGCAATATCTCATTCTTCACAAATTCGACCCCCTTCATCAAAACTCGCCAATTTTCCATCTTCCCCGCTTTTTAATTTCTAATCCAAGGCTACTCTCAAAATTCTCAAAATTCATCTTCTGCACATTACACTAACCCCCTTTTAACCCCCCACCATCCTCCTCATTCTCTCTCTTTCCACTCTAAAGTCTGTAATTCCTCCCAAACCCCATTGTTCATCCTCTCTGCTATCCAGCCAGCTATCACCCCCGCTTCGAGAATTTTCTTCTTCTTCTTTTATTTTGCTTTTAAGAGCTGGGAGATCAATCTTCCCTGGATTATATTCCTTCTTCTTCGGAGACGTCGAGAGATCAAAATTTCAATATGCATAATTACATTAATTCGTGAGCACAAATTTGTACCCTTGTACGCAAATGGAGGGAAGGGGGGGGGGGGGGAGGTAGGTCGATATGGGAGTTTAGATGTGAAACAAGGGTGTTGTGAGAATGGAGAGGGGGGGGGGGGGAGGGAGATGGAGAGCTGTGTGTTTTGTGTATTTGTATGTGTTTGTGTGTTTGTGTGTATGTGTGTGAGGGAGAAAGTTAGTGAGGGAAGAGTAGAAAAAAGTGTGAATGTGTGTGTGCGTGTGTGTGTGAGAGAGAGAGAGAGAGAGTGGGCGAGAGAGAGAGAGAGAAAAAGAAAGAAAGAAAGAAAGAGAGAGAGAGAGAGAGAGAGAGAGAGAGAGAGAGAGAGAGAAACTCAATATGGGTGAAATAGATAAAACGTGAAAGACAGGAAAGGTCACAGAGAGAGAGAGAGAGAGAGAGAGAGAGAGAGAGAGAGAGAGAGAGAGAGAGAGAGAGAGAGAGAGAGGGAGATAAAGAGCGAGAGAGTAAGAGAAAGAGAGAAGAGAGAGAGAGAGATAAAGAGCGAGAGAGTAAGAGAAAGAGAGAAGAGAGAGAGAGATAGATAGAGAGAGTGAGAGAGTAAGAGAAAGAGAGAAGAGAGAGAGAGAGATAGATAGAGAGAGTGAGAGAGTAAGAGACAGAGAGAAGAGAGAGAGAGAGAGTGTGTGTGTGTGTGTGTGTGTGTATGTGTGTGTGTGTGTGTGTAGTTGAGAGGTTCAAGAGCGACAGACGGATAGAAACATGCAAGATAAATGCTAAATGATAAACAAATATTTAGTCGGCTACATTTAATGGATGAACAATATTATTGTAAAATTATTTTTAGATTTGTTTTTGTATTTCTTTTTTATATTATTTCATAACAATCGTCAAATGGGATGGGAGATTCAATTTAATTAAATAAGACAGATAATGTGGACGTTTCGGCTTTCCCCTTTGTCAACAAAATATGATGAATAAAACACCAAAAACGTCATGTTTTGTTAACAAAGGGGACATCCGAAACGTTTAATATTATCTGTCTTCTTTAAGTAAACCGAATTTTCTATTTCGTTTGACTTTTGTTCTTTATTTCTTCGCGAAGTCCAAGGTTTGAGAGTTTTTGCCAAGACGAGGGCCTTTTAAATAGAGCGATATTTGAAGGACGATTTTTCTGACCAAATTTTTTAATATGTACATGTTTTTCCAGATTACTGCAGTTTACTGGTTAAGAACTAAAATTAAATTCCCCGCGGAATTGTTACTATGGCAACTGGGGTGTTTCAGCGAAGCCATCGTAAAGTTATAGCCTGACACTGACCAAAAAATGACGTCAAAACGCCAGTCTTTTGCCACAAAAGAAAACAAATCGTGAGTTGTATTCAATAGTTCAACCAATGAAATAACTTGTTTCCATGAGCTCTACTAACGACAACTCACTAGGCGGTGCAAAAACCAAATAATGACCGTCAAAATGCCAGTCTTTTTGGGTTTCAGTGTCAGGCTTAACGATGGCTACGCTTCCAGCAGGTAGCCAAAATTCTATCAAACATTCACTTTTCGGCTTATGTTTTTCTATTTGTTTCATGTTTTATCGGTACCTCTATGGTATAGTGCTAAATAACTAATAATGTGAAATTGAATGTAAGCTTCAATTTAATTACAAAAACAGATCAAATGAACGTTTCGGGTTTCCCATTTATCAACAAAACAGGATGAATGAAACACCACAGATAAATGAGATAATCTGGTAGTGGCGTAGTTAAGATGAATAAACAAAACATTCAATTTTTTGTTTATTTGATCTGTTTTTCGTAATTAAATTCAAGCTTACATTTAATTTCACATTATTAGTTATTTCTTCGAGCTTCGAGCACTAACATTTACATTACATGGTATAGTGCTAGCACGTCTGATCGGTAATTAAGAAGTCTATAGTTCAGTCCAGTCCCAAATGTTGATATTTTTGGTGATGATTTATTTTGCATTTTTTCAATTTGTCTGGTACTGTTTCATACACATCTTTTCAGATTTATCTTACATCATAGAAATGGAGAAAACCTCTAGTGCAATGAGCCTGATTCGCTTTGAATAATCAAACGCTGTGTATTCCTTTCACAGTCATCCTAACTGTCATGGTCTCAAGTGAGTAAAGAGCTACTCGACTATGCATAAAGATATATGTAGAATGAGGCCCCAGAATTTACTAGTTACTATAAATGAAAAACAATTAACGATTTGTTTACAATGAAATAAAAATAATGATGAAATTTAATTAAAAGAGATAAACAGTGATCGTGGCAGTTACAAATAGAGATATGAATATTTTACGTAACTTATGATAATATGTCAGGTTCGTAAGTTTACGTTTCCAGGCAGTTGATGGGCTTGGATGATCTATTCCTCTGATAATAGGATTGGACTCGTAAAATTCCACTTCCAGGCAATTGGTAAGAGGTTATAGTGTAGTACAGCGGGCTTGGGTTTGATCCTTGAAGATTATACAATCAAAGTTAAAAGCTCCGGCGTCTTAATGGTGTAGATATAATATCTACAAAGTCCCAAAAGATAAAAATCTTACAATATATATATAGGAATAGAGTGACTGGCCGTCCGGCATAGATTGTGGAGAGAAAGTGAGTGTAGAATATTAGACCTATCAGCTTTTATAATAAATGGCTTCGTGACAGAATGTAGAACGAAAAGTATTCACTAATTAGAAATTAATTCGAGGGAAGGCTATAAAAGGAAAGACGATCTAATATTAGAAGGTAAAGTTTATCTAAGCCTACCGAAATATAACTGGAGTGAGATGAATTCAGTTCTTAATAAAATAAAATTTAATAAGATAATTGTGAACAATCTTTACTGTGACACCCCCCACCCACGTTTAAAATATACTCTTTAACCATTATGGGAAAGATAGATTTTACAAACGGAAGTAAATTTACTATCATAATACTCTAGCATTAATCCATTGTTATGATTTGTGCTACAATTAAATTATTTATTAACTAGACATGGAAATGTTTATATTAACGTAGGTATATGAATGGGCGACAATAACAATGAAAGATTGTGATTACAAATCATTGTGATGAACGACATGATGGCAATGTGATTACAAATCATTGTGATAAACAATAGTGATGGCAATGAAGCATGATTTAAGTCGATGATATGAAGGTAATTTTCTGAATGAAATGAATGAAAATGTAAATGGAATATTGACATTTCAATTATTAATCATAAATGAGTGAAAATTCATAACAATAATAGATAAAGAGAAGATTTCCCAAATCATGAATGGGTATGGTATATATATCCAAACAATACTCAATGTTACATTAAGTTGGGTCATCATGTTTACAAATAAAATTATCGAAATTGTGCGTTCTGATTTGGCATAGTTTGCGAGGTAACTAACAGTATGCATGGGAGGTTAAGTTATACCCTTCTCACGTGTTTATACTAATCGAGAAAGTAGGTCGGCGTGAATATTTTCACAGCCTGGTATGTGAGAGATACTGAAAGTGTAATTTTGCAAAAATAGACTCCACCTTAGTACTCTACTATTATTCATTTTGTTATTTCTTATGTACGTGAGTGGTTTATGGTCCGTTTCGACCACAAACTCTTTTAGCAGTAGATATCTGCTGAATGTCTTTAAAGCAAAGACGATGGCC
The DNA here is from genome assembly GCF_034508935.2 of Berghia stephanieae. Lineage (NCBI taxonomy): Eukaryota > Metazoa > Mollusca > Gastropoda > Nudibranchia > Aeolidiidae > Berghia > Berghia stephanieae. Next base: position 62,136,114 of record NC_088366.1, on the reverse strand, counting down.
AGTCCTTCACGCTCTATTACAGAGTATCGTGATTCTCTGTCCAATAATTTTCTGCTTGCATATAAGCAAGGCATTAGAGTTCCCTCATGTTCCTGTAATAGTACACCTGCGATGCCCTTATCAGACGCGTCAGTTCTTACAACAAATTCTTTTGATATGTCGGGTAATTTAAGAATTGGTTCTGAACAGAGTAATGCCTTTAATTGGTTAAAGCTATTCTGACACACTTCTGTCCAAACAATTTTGTTCGGTGACCCATTCTTTGTCAGATTTGTTAGCGGTGTCGCGATGTGCGCGAAGTTGTAAATGTATTTCCTGTAAAAATTTAGGAGCCCAAGTACTTTGCGTACTTCTTTTTTTGTCTTAGGTGGTTGCAATTGTGCGATTTTTGTTTGTTTTTCTGTCTCGGGTGTCTGTGTCCCATGACCAACGGTATGATTAATCCTGCATTTGAAGCTTCGATATTAGTAAACATAGGTTGCGACACTGTGTCTCTATCAAAATACTTTTTTAGCATATTTGCATGGAATGTCTTTGTTGTGTTGTTAATTTTAATCTCGTAATTAACACCAGATCGTACTGCTAATACCTTGAATGGTCCTTTCCATGTAGCTAAAAGTTTACTCGAGTCATCGGGTAAGAGTATTAGTACTTTGTCACCAATCTCAAATTTTCTTGACTTGCTTTTTCTATCGGAGTATTCCTTGTATTTCTCTGCTTTTTTAGTGACGGATTCCTGTGCTAGCTTACATGTGTCCTCTATTCTGTCTTTCAGGTTTCTTACATAATCGTAAGCAAACATAATTTCGTTATTGTCCTCCTCATTCCCTTTACAAATGTCGGCTACTATATTGATCGGGCCGCGAGGTGATCGTCCATACATCAACTCAAATGGGGAGTAGCCTGTAGATTCTTGGGGTATTTCTCTATATGCAAATAGGATTGCTGGTAAGTATCTGTCCCAATCATCTGGTTTTTCTGCTGACACTTTTCTTAACATATTCTTTAGAGTGCCATTAAATCTTTCACAAAGACCATTTGCTTGGGGGTGGTAGGGAGTTGTGAATGAGTGTTGGATTCCCATGAGTTTCATGGTTTCATGCATCATATGTGATGTAAATTGGGGTCCATTGTCCGACAGTATCTCATTTGGTATGCCTATTCTAGTAAAAATTGTCATCAATGCTTCAGCTATGTGATCCGATGTAGTTGATTTCAATGCTATCGCTTCTGGCCACCTGGTTGCGTAATCGACTAGTGTTAGTATGTGTGTATGGTTTCTATCTGATTTTGTTAAAGGGCCTATAATGTCAATTGCAACTTTTTGAAAAACTTTTTCAATAACTGGGGTTGTCTCTAATGGCAATCTCGGTATTCTGCCTTTTGCGACTCTTCTTTGGCATGTGTCACACGATTTCACATATTCTCGGACGTCTTTAGTAATTCCAGGCCATGTGAAATTCTCGGATATTCTCTTCAATGTGGAAGAGCTCCCAAGATGTCCAGAAGTTATTGAATCGTGCGCTATTCCAAGGATTTTGTTTCTGTAAATACTCGGCGTGACCAGTTGTTTAGCTATTTTGTTTCTTTTCCTATGTAACCTGAACAGAATATCTTTTTCAATGATGTATTCAACTTTTGATTTCGTCCCTTTGTTTGCGATATTGAAATATGAAGTTAAAGTCGGGTCCTTTTTCTGTTCTTCAATGAACCTGTTCCTGTCAAATTGTTGTGGTTCTAGAGAAATAGTCATTGGCTTCTCTGTTGTCTTAGTCATCTTTCTTGTTTCTGCTAGACAAGCTGTTTCTTGGGTTAATGACCATTCTTTTACATCTGTTGGGTTGTCTTTAAGACCTTTTATATTGCCGACAATAACAACAGCGACGGGGTTGGGAAGTATACAGCATTCCACTATTCCTGTATAGTATGGGGTTTCTATGTACACGTTAGCTGTTTCAAAGGTTTCGACTGTGCCACTGAATGTGATGCATTGTACCGTTTTTCCAGTTTTGTCTTCGTCATTGATCAAAGATGCTTTTATTCCTACTGTACTGCATCCTGTGTATCTCAATATTTTGCAATCAGTTCCATTAGCTTTGCCTTCACAAAAAAATAGCGATCCTGATTTGTGAGTTTGTGTTAAAAGTGACATACCTTTCACGCAATACACATTTATATTTTCTCCTGACATTATTCGTGTCTGATTATTTACACCTGTTTGGAGTGATGCATTTGCAGTTTCTTTTGGATATCCCACGATTTTGTAACATTTGTCTGCTGTGTGGCCTTTCATTCCACAATATTGACATTTAATTATAGGTTTGTTGGTTTTCTTATACTCAGTATTATTGTCAGTGCTATTTCTTGTTTTGTTTTGATAGGGTCGGCTATGGTCTCTATTGAACTGTTTGTTCCATGGTTTGTTACTATGGTCATCCTGTTTCACTTGCGTGTTCCGAGTGATTGATCGGCTCGTTCTATTTGAGTACTGAACTTTAGGTGTACCTGGACTCTGAGCAGCAGCAGCGTAGTATGGTTCCTTCAATGTTCTGCTAAGGGGTGTCAATGGATGTGCGCTGTTAAAGTTTTCTGCGTAGATTTTTAATTTGTCCAAGTTTTCTGGCTTTCTCTCTTTAAAGAATGCGACTAAATCTGGGTTGCAAGCTTGATAGATTCGATTCTTCAGCGTGAGATAGTAAAGGCCTGCAAAGTCGTCTTGTTTTACGTTTGCCAACTCAAGCCACCGATTTAGAAATTGAGTAATTCGGTTCACGAATGTATTAAAGTCTTCTCCACTTTCCGGTTTTGCAGTGTGAAACCTTTCCTGGTAACCATCTTCCGTTAATCTAAATCTTTTTAGTAGAGCGTCTTTAATTTTTCCATAGTCATCTGCATCTTCAGTTGTTAAGGTATAGAAAACTTTTAGCGGTTCTCCAGATAAGCAGTTAATCAAGGCTGTGGCCCATTTGCTTTCTGGCCAACGATAACCTTTAGCCTGAACTTCGAATCGGTGTAAGAAGGATTCTAAACAGTCTGAGCGTTCATCGTATGTTGGCATGCGTGGAAGTTTCACGAAAAATTCATCACTATTATTATGTTTTCTTTCATGACCGGTTTTTGTTTTTTCAATTTCCAGCATCATTTGGGTCCTTTTGGTTTCTTCTTCTGCTAAAGCTATTTGTCTTTTTAGTTCCCTTTCTTGGACTCTTTCTTCTCGTTCTTCTCTACGTATTCTTTCTTCGTGTTCTTTTTCTTCTCTACGAATTCTTTCTTCATTTTCTTCTCTACGAATTCTTTCTTCGTTTTCTTCTCTACGAATTCTTTCTTCGTGTTCTTTTTCTTCTTTACGAATTCTTTCTTCATTTTCTTCTCTACGAATTCTTTCTTCATGTTCTTTTTCTTCTTTTACTTTCTCTTCGCACCATGAAAATATTCTTTCCTGGGGTATTTCTAAGTCCTTTGCGAGACTTAAGTATCTTTTATATGCTTCCATGTTGCAATAAATTAGTTACGATGTTTTATATATATTATATTGGCAGGATACTGTTACTGACTGTTTTATTTATTTACACTTACTGGAATGAACTGTTCTATTTTTAGAAATCTCTCTCTCTTATTTCAACTTATTATGTATGTTGAATTTGATGCCTTTTATCGTTATATCTTATAAAGCAATGTGTCAATACAATGCGGAGTTATTATGACTTGTGTCAATAACAATGTGTCAATCGCGTGTACTCTAAACTATGTTACTACGAAAAATGTATCACCAATGTGTGTGACTCGTCGTTAGTTTGTGTACAATTATTCGCAATGACGCTAATATACTAGAGTGTGATAACAATAATAGGATGCCAAAATAATCCCAAGTTATCTATCACTAAATATAACACGACGGCTAGTAGACTCCTTTTATTATTATTTAGTTTTTAAAGACTCACTTTTCAGAACATAATATATAAGTGGTTTTCGGTAACAGTAATATGCCAAAAATGCATTTAAAACAAATCACTATGCAAAACAAATCACGATGTCTATAGTTACTATGTGATGCCCAACTCATGTAAAAGAGAATAATGAAGGATATATTTACCAACTCAGTTCGTGGCTGGGACCTCTCTCTTTCAATGGTTGTTCAACAATTGTAATTAGGCATTGAAGAGTGTTTAACAGTGATGTCTGAAATACAAAACAATAAAATATCGTAAGATTTACAATAGTTACAAAATGTGTTCACAACACTGAGTGATTGGATGATAGGTGAATGAATCGTTATGGAATGCAAACATATTGAAAACAATTCATGAATGAGGCAAACAACAAAATGAAATGAGTGATATAATAACAAAGTGGACAAGGAATGAATGAATGAATGAAAAACTGAGTGAATAGATGAATGAATGAATGGATAATGTATGAATGAAAGAATGAAGGGAGGAATAAATGTATGAATGATTGGATAAATGAGTGAATAAACGAATGAATGGATGAATGGATGAATGAATGAATGAATGAATAAATAAATGAATGAACAATGAATGAATGAATAATTTATAAATGAATAAATGAATGAAGGAATGAATCAATAAAATGCTATTCAATTTGAATGAAAGAATGAATGGATAAATTGCTATTCCATTTAAATGAAGAAATGAAAAAGAAAAAAAAATTAATCCTGTAAATAGGGAGTTCAATTAAAATATGATCAAGTGGGACAATTAAGAGTTTTACAATTTAAACTTTAAAGTTAGATGAAATAGATATAAGTAACTAAATAAATTCAATTCTTTATATGTGTCCCCTCCAAAATGTCATGGTCTCAAGTGAGTAAAGAGCTACTCGACTATGCATAAAGATATATGTAGAATGAGGCCCCAGAATTTACTAGTTACTATAAATGAAAAACAATTAACGATTTGTTTACAATGAAATAAAAATAATGATGAAATTTAATTAAAAGAGATAAACAGTGATCGTGGCAGTTACAAATAGAAATATGAATATTTTACGTAACTTATGATAATATGTCAGGTTCGTAAGTTTACGTTTCCAGGCAGTTGATGGGCTTGGATGATCTATTCCTCTGATAATAGGATTGGACTCGTAAAATTCCACTTCCAGGCAATTGGTAAGAGGTTATAGTGTAGTACAGCGGGCTTGGGTTTGATCCTTGAAGATTATACAATCAAAGTTAAAAGCTCCGGCGTCTTAATGGTGTAGATATAATATCTACAAAGTCCCAAAAGATAAAAATCTTACAATATATATATAGGAATAGAGTGACTGGCCGTCCGGCATAGATTGTGGAGAGAAAGTGAGTGTAGAATATTAGACCTATCAGCTTTTATAATAAATGGCTTCGTGACAGAATGTAGAACGAAAAGTATTCACTAATTAGAAATTAATTCGAGGGAAGGCTATAAAAGGAAAGACGATCTAATATTAGAAGGTAAAGTTTATCTAAGCCTACCGAAATATAACTGGAGTGAGATGAATTCAGTTCTTAATAAAATAAAATTTAATAAGATAATTGTGAACAATCTTTACTGTGACACTAACAAATATTACTACAAACCGCCACTGGTTCCGGTACCACTTTGTTCCTCTAAGACGATATCTCTTTCTGAATTTCCCCGGAGGTGATAAATATTATTCTGGACATAGGATCGCCCATGCGAATTGAAGATGTGGTCAGTAATGAATGTTAGATTTGACTTATTTGCATGCATATTATATACCACCTCCCTACCGTCCCCTTTTTCTCTACTCTGACCAACACACACACACACACACATACACACACACACACACACACACACACACGCATACATCTATGGTTTGAGGGGATGATGGAATTTGGTAGTGGACATTGGTTGGTTGGTGACGGATTGGGAGATGTACAATGAGGTCATTTGCATAGATATAGTGTGCGGATTATTATAGATGTCTGTCAATGACCAGTAGGTATGGTGGTGGTTGTGGTGGTAGTGGTGGTGATGGTGGCGGTGGTTGTGGTGATGGTGGTGGTAGCGGTGGTGGTGCTGGTTGTGGTAGTGGTGGTGGTGGTTGTTGTGATGGTGGTGAATGTGGTTGTGGTGGTAGTGGTGGTGGTGGTTGTTGTGATGGCGGTGGTAGCTGTGGTGGTGGTGGTTGTGGTTGTAGTGGTGGTGGTGGTGGTGGTTGTTGTGATGGTGGTGGTAGTTGTGGTGGTGATAGTCACCATGGTAGCCTTGTTTATGGCAACACAGTTTAGGGGGCCCGTTACTATAATAATATTTTTATGGTTCGGCTGTTGGCATTATTATTATTATTATTATTATTATTATTATTATTATTATTATTATTATTATTATTATTATTATTATTATTATTATTATATATTATTATTATTATTATTATATTATTATTTATTATTATTATTTATTATTATTATTATTATATATTATTATTATTATTATTATTATTATTATTATTATTATTATTATTATTATTATTATATATTATTATTATATTATTATTATTATTATTATTATTATTATTATTATTATTATTATTATTATTATTATTATATTATTATTATTATTATTATTATTATTATTATATTATTATTATTATTATTATTATTATTATTTTATTATTATTATCATTTTTATATTATTATTATTATTATTCATGATGATGATGATGGTGATGATGATGATGATGATGATGATGATGATGATGATGATGATGACCAGTTATTGTGGTTGTAGCAGTGATGATGATGGTAACGGTTGTAGTCAAGGTATCTTCCCAGGTTTGAAAGTTTTGCCAAAATGATGAAAACCTGCAGTTTATGTCCCACAAATACATCAAGATTAAGTAATTCAAGGAATAATTATAGACACGAAATAGCTTGAATCAGAGTTTCTCTATGTTATCAAATATCAAGTGTTCCAAAAATTTAGAAGTTGACATGAAAAGAATGACAGAGAGAACATCTCAAATTGACGAATACATGTGGACAAGGTGTCAACTTCATCTACACGATACTTTCAGAAGCTATTCTAGATAGCTAATTTTTAGAGAAAAACCTTCTATTTTTGGATGTCTTTTTTATTGTTCAATCAAAAAACAAAACCCTGATAAAAATTATATCTTTCCAGAATGAATTTGATGTATTTATATATGTCGAAGTAGTTAAAATGTAATCGATTATTGTCTCCAACGGTCTTCAGTCGGAGTGAAGATGATGCTTTAAATTCAATTTTAAGCTTATTTTTTTATTATTAATACAATTCAAGTTAAAACAGATGCGTTCACTTGGTAAAGCAAGTTCTGTTTTTAAACTTTCTCTTTATGTAAACAATGTATGTTTACATACATTGACTGTCTGCTAGATGACACAGGAATGGACAACACCCGGGAGCTGCGTACACTCATGGAGGACAGGACAGAATGGCGAAGACTTGTGGCTCATGTTGGGCGCCCAAGGGGCGGCCTAAGTAAGTAAGTAAGTAAGTTTATGTAATCATATTGACTTAAAACATATGTGTGTATGTTCCTTGAAAATTTTTTCAGATAATTTCGTTGTCTGACACTTCACTTATATCTACTCTTTTTTTTAATCGAGTTTGGCATCAAAATTGTTCCATACAGCCAATGTTTAGATTCTGCCAACGCGAACACAGAACTAGATACTGGCAAATCTAAACATTATTTCTTTTTTTTTCACAGTAAAAATATATAAGAGTAATCTACAAAAATATTTTTAAAATTAAGGGTGATTCTATCACCGGTTGACTCAATTGTGCGGCTTTGTTGTCTTGTGGTATGACACTCGCCTTCGGATCGGAAGGTCCAGGGTTCGAGCCTAGCGCTCGGCGCATAGATGAGTCCTTGGAGAAGGCTCTTTGCTCACATTCTCTAACCGTACTCAGGTGTAAAATGATGGCCGTTAACAGCGCTGTCTGTGTCCGAAAGATTGTAATATCGCCTAACAGGCTGATTCTGATCGTTGATGGCTCAAAATATTCCTCTCGATCCACTTAAGTTCCACAGAACAGTAGTGTGGTAATTTAAATAGATGAGTGTCTGTTTGTACTAACCATTATTTCTCCGAAAATATTACGAGTTCATAACTGGTTAATTAGAATAATTATAACAATACTATATCTAGCGCCCTCTTTCCACGTATAATGCTCAGCAAAATTGCATAGAATATTACAATGTTAATAAAATTTACTGGCCAAAAATAAAACGCGGACGAGAAAACGAAAACACAGACAATTTATTTGGAAGACATCAACATAGAAAAATGAATTTACTGTAATTACGTTTCTGAATAGGAGAGAAGAAAAAATAAAGAAAACAGCCGCCGATAAATAAGATAACGTAAATAAGATTTGAATAGACGCCAATGACAATGGTCCGCGCATGCGCGTGGCATCAATGAGAGATACGAATATGTCTGGCTTTCCAAGACCCTTGCTGAATTTTGATGTTACTCTCTCGAAAATATGTCTGTATTTTCAACTCTCCAACTACAATATTCGAGAAAATTCTAACGATGGACGCAGTATCACATAGTTTCACAATGTTTCGTCTGAAAGTCAAACTCAACATAATGGCTTGCGTTTATTTCTTTTATTTGATTTAAGTTCAATTTTCACAATTCTTTGCCTCAACCTCTCATCCCATCACTTGCCGTCATCCTTGTTTCTTTGAAGAAAATAAATGGTGATGGCCTTGGAAGACAACAGAAAAAGAATTTATAAAAATATTTGATGTTGCTTCAAAAGGATCCATTTTTTCTTGAACGCTTCATTTTAAAAAAGATTTTAAAGTGCATATTATTATATTATTTGTAGGTCTAATACACGACAGCAATTATGGGATGTTTGTAACATAATTGTAACAGACAATATTTTGAGATGGTGTTTTTAGAGTATCTTTATCACCACAATGAGACCACAACAATTTGAGTCATCAGCATCGACTTGTACAAGTTTTTTGTGTTCTCTGAAAGGGGAAAGGGGGTGGGGTGGGGGGGGGTGGGGGGAGGGGGGCGTTGATAATAATTTGTTTGTCCTTGTTTTAATCTGTTTTTATTTTTACCAAGGTCTTAAGTGTTGTATTTTGGGTGTTTTTTTTCCTTTTTGGCTTTAAATTTGAAATATAAGTTTCCAAATACTTCATTCATATGAGATTTTGAACAGCTCAATTTTAAATTGTTGTCTTAATGATGCCGGTAAAATTTTAAATAAGCAGCCGACAAATACCCGAAGTTAACTCTTTTTTTCTTTTGATTCATTTTTTTAAAGTGATGCCTAAGAGGTTTTGGTGAGGTGATAGAGGGGGTCGGGGTCGGGGGGCGGGATGAAAATGCGGAGGAGCGCGGGAGGAGGTATTGGGGAAAGATGCTTTTAAGATTGACGGAGGGAGGGAGGGAACAGAAGACGTGACATAATTTTGAATAAGAACCAAATGGACAAAGGTGTCAATCGCAGAGTGTAAAACTGTTGGATGGGTAATACCCTACCCCTCTGGAAACATTGCAGTATGTTCTCTTTAAAAAACAGGCAAAAACTGCAATTTCTTGTGGACTCCTCCACTAATGACATGGCAACAAATAACACAGCAATCTAAAAGTCTTGACACTTGTTTGTGAAGACGGAAGACAAAATGACGCTCGTTATTAGCTTAAGTCTCCCGTCTGCATCTCAATGCCTCACAGCCAAATGAGGCACCCATCTTAAACGAGTTTGGCCGTATGATTCGGGGGCTTAGTCGGCATCAAAACAAAGGCCGGGCGTTGTCGAGGCATTAGTTCGATGATCGCTTCATTGCACACACAAATGCTCCACAAATGGAAGATGCGATACTGGTGCATGGGTTGACAAAAACATTAGATATACAATACCTTCTCCTCCCTGTGTGTATATGTGTCTCCATTTTCTATTCGAACGAGGAGACAAGGGGAGAATTTTCTCTCCTCTAATCTGCTAGAATGATTATAGGCGTAAGAATACAAAATGCCTGATGAATTGCATTCTGGGATATTGGGATATTTTTTTGTGTCGCGGGAGCCAATATTGTATCTAGATGTAATGACTAGGAAAATAATCGGGGTAAAGAAATGAATAAAGAAAACGAATATTTAACGAAAGGAAGACAGGCAGGAATGTCGGCCTTTTCGACGATAGAGGAAGAAGCAAGACTTGTGCGAATGAATAAATCATATTATGCTCTTGCGCCAACAATTAAGGTCCAGTTTCTTTGTTACCGAATGTAATAAAAGGATAACATCATTGAAGGAAAATTTTGGAAGTGGAGCACCTGACAACAAATAAACAAGATAATTAACATTTTCATTTTTTCCCTTGTTAATGTAGTTTGTGTTCTTATTTATTTATTTATTTATTTATTTATTTATTTATTTATTTATTTATCTATCTATCTATCTATTTACACATTATGTATTTGGCCAACAAAGGAAACATTCTGATGAATTTGCTCTTTTGTGAGAACTGATATTATTTAATTTTATTGTAAACTATATCTTTATCTTTATGATATATTGTGTATATCTATGTATATATTAACATGCTATATATATATATATATATATATATATATATATATATATATATATATGCTTTGTCAGAGTATTGTGTTAAGTCATTTAACAAGTTTTTTTTTTCAAAGTTGGACATACTAATTTTATCGGATGTTAGTCAATGATCTTTTATCATTTCAGCCTGGCCGTTGGGTGTTTGGCTATGCATCTTACACCATTGTCCCAATCAACACTAGTGATCCTGATCGAAAAATGCTAGTCCATAAAAAGCTCTTAATTGGCAACTTGCAAAATATATAAAAACCATCCCAAAAAATCTGGCTTTTTGACTGAAGATCTAACTACAGATCTCCTGACCAACAAAAGGTTTGGCTTTAGGCAGAGGTTGACTTAAAGAGCGTTGACTTTATGCGGATACCACTGTATTAAATTAATAATTACGGAATAAAATGACAGGTAATTTAACTGTCTCCTTAACCATCTCCTTACCATCTGCAGCAAAATCGCCACATTGTTATATAATGACAGGTAATTTAACTGTCTCCTTAACCATCTCCTTACCATCTGCAGCAAAATCGCCACAATTGTTACGACACAATTTACATTTTTCTTATTCAGATTTATTTTGTACATCACAAAATTTGAAGAATGATCTTTCTTTAATTAATTAAAAACATAAACTTGTTTTGTAGAGAATTTGTTTGAGTTTAAATAATCAATTTTTCTACTGGGTAGGCCTGCCATTTTGGGAAAATACTGAACATGATCGGTGAGGTGAGAGTTAAAATTGTATTATGGGAAGTGAATATAACTCTTAAATATGGAGTACAGCTTTACATAATAAAATTTGAGATATAATAGGAAATGAGATTAGCGGAAGAGTAGCGTCCCTTGATTGGACGTCACCGGTGGAGAAGTTATTTGTAAACAAACCAACTACAAGCCAAGCACTCCAAATACAAAATTTATTATTCATATTTCTGTACAAAAATGCATAACATAATCAAGTTATGCATTTTTGTAAAGAAATATGAATAATAAATTTTGTATTTGGAGCGCTTGGCTTGTAGTTGGTTTGTTTACAAATAACTTCTCCACCGGTGACGTCCAATCAAGGGACGCTACTCTTCCGCTAATCTCATTCCCAATAAATGCGCTCATTTAGAACAGTTATCAATTATTTTAATTCTCTCCTTGCCAACTCTATGGTTACATCTTTTAACATTCAATGAAAAATGTTCTTAATACCTAACATTTGTTTTGTACACCTCAGAATTTGAAGGGGAAAGAATCGTTGTTATAGTTGAAATAACTCATTGCCGACGTATACATATATGCAGGTCCGACATCCGAACCCACTTATGAGCCTAGTTTAACATTGTTGTAATGGACAATGTTTTGCGTCTTTTTTTTTTTTTTTAGATTTCTATTACAACAATGAGCCTGTAATGAATTGGATTATCAGACCTGCAAATAAGTGCACGTCGCTCATTGATGTTTTTAAAAGATCTTCTAGTTAAAGAAACCATGTATACCCATGTAGCCTACTTATTGGTTTTCAGTTTGAGTTTTAAACACGTTTTATTGTGTGGTGGGGTAGCTATGATATCAAGGGAAACAAGTCATGAAAATAGTCGGTGAGAGAGAGAGAGAGAGAGAGAGAGAGAGAGAGAGAGAGAGAGAGAGAGAGAGAGAGAGAGTTGGGGGGTTCCTATAGATAGTATGCGCTTGGCTAAGAAGCTCACAACATTACCATCCGGAAATATAACGGACCAACACACAAAACTATGTGTGATCATGAACTTTTATAGTCTGGATAATACCGTTTTGTGAGTATTACTCATAAACGTGGATGGCAGAAAACAATAACAAAGACCCGAGTGACGTCAACGTCATTCTATCTATAAGTCATTTGGTAGAGCGCTCTTTTCACACACACATGGTCCGAGAACGATCCCGGGTGAAGCCGAGATTTGTTTTTCTCCGTAGCAGTGATTGGGTTGCCTGATCAGTTAGGCCTGGCAGAAAATACTTTGCTATTGTCCGTTTCACGCTATGAAAACCGGGTTAAACTCCGGCTGCATGGGCCTAAGGGCTTTGGAGAACTATTTATTCATATATTTTAAGGAGAGAGTTAACTTCAAAATATTCAAATTTCGCAAATTTTTATCATTTTTAACCTCAATTCGGCATCATTCCAAGTTCTTGAGCTTTTATATAGCGCAATATCCACTAAACGTGCTCAAAGCGCTCTACAATGGGTCCCTGGCAAACAGCACCGCTTAACATTTAGGACGGGAATATGCCGTCTGTTAGGCAATATTACATTTTTTGGACAGAGACAACGTTGTTAACGGTCAGGTAATCATTTTACACCTGAGTACGGTGAGAGAATGTGAGTAAAGAGCCATTTCCAAGGACTCAACTATGCGCCGAGCGAGGCTTGAACCCAGGACCTTCCGATCCGAAAGCGAGTGTCATACCATAAGACCAAATAGCCGCACAGCTCTGGCTCGATCGATCTAAGGGCTCTAGAAAACTAGTTATTCATATATTTTAAGGAGAGGTTTAACTTCAAAATATTCCAATTTCACAAATTCGAATGATTTATAACTTAAATTCGGCATCGTTCCAATAACAACAACAAATTGATATTGTTGTTCTTGTTGTTGTTGTTGATATTGTTAAATGAAATGACCCGTGAGATAACCTGTCTCCCAGGGAGTGAGAACATCTCCGTCATGCAGCAAGGAACCATCTGTTCCCACCACCCGTCCAACGACAACTCCGATGACACAATCCAAACCGATTTCTTCGAACCTTTGATATCGGGGGTGACGGGGAACAGACAGAAAGAGCCCCCTAATTGGGACCCCCGTTCAAGACAATAATATCTCTTTGACCCCCAAATTTCTCGGCCATGCGCAGTCTCCGAGGAATTGTGTTGACATAACTTCCGGGTCCGTTCAATATTATAACCCTTCAATTTTCGTCTGGAGAATTGCGACTGAGAAATATTTCTGGCAGAGTGATCGTTCTTCATTTTGTACTGTCTTCCTGTCCCGATGGATTTCCGGTAGCAGCCGATTGTCATCTGTTTTTATTCTCTGTTCTGTTTGTTATTATCTTAAGGTTCCTCTCATCTTTTTTTATATTGTTAGTTTGGGTTTATTTTGAGCGGACTATATTTGTTATGTATTTGTATATGTTTTTGATTTTTTTTTTTTTTTTTTTTTTTTTTTGTTCGTTTGTCCTGTTTGTGGAAAAATGTCCTTGGCTTTTTTTGGAACAGCATTAGCACCAAATGTATATTTAGCTTTGGTTTATGATGGTAATGCAAACATTGACCTAAAGACGAGAGTTTGGATCCGATGCACTATTATTATTATTATTATTATTATTATTATTATTATTATTATTATTATTATTATTATTATTATTATTATTATTATTATTATATTATTATTATTTTTAATAAGGGGAGGGGCGAAGACAGACAAGTAAATGAATAGATAGATAGATGGAATCAGTAAGCATAAAACAGGTATGTTGGAGTAAATAGTCATCATTTATTAAGATAGCCGGATAGATGGATAGATAGACAGATATATAGATGGATAGATAGATAGATATATAGATTAATAGATAGATAGATATATAGATGGATAGATAGATAGATAGATAGATAGATAGATAGATAGATGGATAGAGAGATAGATAAATAGATGGATAGATAGATAGATAGATAGATAGATAGATGATAGATAGATAGATAGATAGATAGATAGATAGATAGATAGATAGAAGAAGAAGAGAGAGAGAGAGAGAGAGAGAGAGAGAGAGAGAGAGAGTTGGGGGGGGGGGGAGTGGGTAGAGGAATAACGGTGCCAATATAAAACAGTTCATGATCGCGATGCTTTCCGCCTGTTAAATAAATCAGCTACTACAAAATAGGTAGAAAGAGAGATTTTAATCATTTGATCGCATTCAAATCAAAATAACACGCCAGCCAAATGAGTGTAAACGATTCATGAAGTAAAAACAACATCTTCTCGTTATAATGAGATGCGGATGTTGCCCTCCAACCAGATGACCCCAAAAGTACCCGGGTTCGAGTCTAGATGGTGTTGATAGATCAAACATATGACGTCACCAATGAGATTTTTAACCTTTGAGGCGTGTGGAGTCAATTTATCGACTCTTAAAGATGTTATACCAGTTGCCATCGAGTTGATTGGGTTGGGCGCGTGAAAAAATAGGACGGGGTCGGAGAAACGAAGGTATACACAATTTTGTAATTTTTCTCGTTGTCATAATAGAGAAAGAACACATGTGGAGATAGATGGCCGCTGAGGCTGTAAAGTCGGTCGACTATGCCAGTGAACAGCTTTATGACTTCCTTGAAGTCATAGAGAGCTCTCTAGAAGTTTTCGATGGGCAACATTTTGTATAATCTTCTGGTTGTCGAATAAGATCACAAAAATATTGATTTATCTGTAGGTACCTGTATACATAATGATCTCATTCCGTTTCTTTGTACTATGTCGGGATCATAGCTTTTCGAATTAAAAAAAAAAACAATCGTATCATTTATATAGCACACCATCCACTAAGCGTGCTTAAAGCGCTTTACAAAGGGGTCCCTAGTCAACACGTACACGTAACAAGTAGGACTAGACATGACGCCTGATAGGCGATAATATAACTCATTCAGAGACATCGCTGCTAACGGCGGTTAGGTACTAATAATTATACATCTGATTACCATGAGAGAATGCGATAAAAGAGCCGTTTTCAAGGACTCAACCATGCGCCGCTTTGAGCGAGAATCGAACCCTGGACCTTCCGATCCGATGGCGAGTGTCATACCAGAAGACCAAAACGCCGCACTCACATGCTTATCAGCCAAAATAAAACTTTAAAATAATAAATAAATAAAATTCCCTTTATTCATCCCATAGGGGAAATTTGTCTCTAGGGTCTATTCCAAAGGAAGATTGGAATAACCCAGGCTTCACCCGCAGTGCAGCGCCGCAAATTGAGCTAGGGCGAGGTGACTTGATCAAGGCCACACAACGCAGCGGCGGGTGATCGAACTCGGTACCTTCCGGGTACGAAGCAAAGACCATACCGCTGAGCCACGATGCCCCTCTTTAATTCTGAATATCATTACCTTTGTTAAAAAACAAAAATTATTTCGGAAAAAAAAACGAACTATTTTGAGTTTCACGGTATCTATGCTAGTCGTGTGTACTCAAATAATCTAAACAGTGAGTGGGTGGTGCCCTACCATACCAGGTTTTTTTTTATAACTGTATCGGGCTTGGCCACAAAGTGAGCCTTAGAAAACGGTAGGAACTGCCTGTAGCCTGTGATTGTGATAATACGAACGAAAGAGTGAAAATGGGAGTGTCTTCGTATGGGAACAATACAGACAATGGACGTTTCGGGTACACACCCTTCGTCAGCGCAACAATTCACAAATTAACGTGGAAAACAAATAAAATAAAATGCAAAATAACTTGTATCTGTCGTTTGAACTCAATGGTGGTTGGAGTATTAAAGATAAACAACGAGGACGACGGAGGGGGGATATAATATATGACAGAGAGTTGGGAGAGGAAGAGAGGGAGAGAGAGAGAGAGACAGAGAGAGAGAGAGAGGGAGAGAGAGAGAGAGAGGGAGAGAGAGAGAGGGGGGATGGCAAGAACGAGAGGAAGAGAAAAAAAAAGAGAGAGAGAGAGGGAGAGAGTGAGTGTGTGTGTGAGGAGAGGAGGAGAGAGAGAGAGAGAGAGAGAAGAAGAAGAAGAAGAAGAAGAGGTCGAGAGGAGATGGAGGTGGAGATAGAAAGAATGAAAGGAAGAGATAGAAAGAGATAGATGGATGGATGGGTGGATAGATAGATAGATAGATAGATAGATAGATAGATAGATAGATAGATAGATAGATAGATAGATAGATAGGTAGGTGGGTAAGATAAGACATAAAGAGGAAGATATATATATATATATATATATATATATATATATATATATATATATAGATAGATAGATAGATAGATAGATAGATAGATAGATAGATAGATAGATAGATAGATAGATAGATAGATAGATACAGAGAGAGAGAGAGATAGAGAGAGAGAGAGAGAGAGAGAGAGAGATAGAGAGAGAAGAGAAAGACAGCATGAGAGATTCAGATCGTGGTTGTAGTACTGACAAGAGCCTGATCCTGTCTACTAAGTTTACACATTGCCTTTTGACGTGCCCATCATGTATTGAGTCTATTGACATAATTTGACTGTGCAAATCCTCTTCTGGTTTCTTCTGGAAAGGCATATTGATTGCACTCGTGAAATGACTTGCACACACATACATACACCACATAACACACACATCATCACATCACACATCACGCACACACCACACCACATTCACACACACACATTCCCACACTACACATCACACATTCACACACACACACACACCACACATCACATTCCACACCTACACACATTCACACACACACACACATTCACACATCACACACACATCACACATTCACACACACATTCACACACACACATACCTTTCACACATTCACACACACTTCACACATTCACACACACATCACACACACACATACACATTCACACATTCACACACACATTCACACATTCACACACATTCACACACACACACATACACATTCACACATTCAACACATCACACATTACCACACATTCACACACACACATTCACACACACACACACACACACATTCACACAATTCACACACAACACATCACACACACACACATTCACACACACAACACATTCACACCACACACATTCACACACACACACACACACACACATTCACACATACACACACACATTCACACACACATTCACACACACACATTCAACACACATTCACACACACACACATTCACACACACATTCACACACACACATTCACACACACACACATTCACACACATTCACACATACGCACACACACACATTCACACATTCACACATTCACACACACACACACACACACATCACACATTCACACACACACATTCACACATTCACACACACACATTCACACACACACACATACACATTCACACACATTCACACACACACATTCACACATTCACACACACATTCACACACACACATACACATTCACACATTCACACACACATTCACACATTCACACACACACATTCACACACACACATACACATTCACACATTGACACACACACATTCACACATTCACACACACACATTCACACACACACATACACATTCACACATTCACACACACACACATTCACACATTCACACACACATTCACACACACACATTCACACACACACACACACATTCACAGATTCACACACACACATTCACACACACACACATTCACACACACACACACATTCACACACACACACTAATTCACACATTCACACACACATTCACACACACACACACATTCACAACATTCACACACACATTCACACACAACATTCACACACACACATTCACACACACACTTCACACACACCACATTCACACACACATTCACACACACACACATTCACACACACACACACATTCACACACATTCACACATTCACAACATTCACACATCACACACACCATTCACACACACACACATTCACACACACACACATTCACACACATTCACAACAATTCACACACACACCATTCATACACACACACACTTCACACACACACAAAACTTCACACATTCACACACACAGATTCACACACATTCACACACACACATTCACACACAACATTCACACCACCACACATTCACACACACATTCACACACACACACATTCACACATTCACACATTCACACATTCACACACACACACATTCACACATTCACACATTCACACACACACACACATTCACACACACACACATTCACACACACACATTCACACATTCACACATTCACACATTCACACACACACACACATTCACACATTCACACATTCACACATTCACACACATTCACACACATACACATTCACACACACACACATCCACACACACACAGACACACACACAAACACACACACACATACACACACACATCCACACACACACATTCACACACACACATTCACACACATTCACACACATACACATTCACACACACATCCAAACACACAGACACACACACAAACACACACACACATACACACACATCCACACACACACATTCACACACACACATTCACACACACAAATGGTTGTTGACAGAAGTCTTTCACGTGTCAATTGTTATACTCCTTTTTCATCGTTGTTCTATGGACATGAGTGGTTATCATGGTTAAGGTTGTTGTCACAGTGTTATTCTATAGATAGTATGCGGCTGGCTCAGAAGCTCACAACATGCCATCCGGAAATATAACGAACCAACACACAAAACTGTGTGTATCCTTGATCGTTTATAGTCTGGTTGATACCGTTTAGTTAGAATTACTCATAAACGCGGATGGCAGAAAGCAAGAACAAAGACCTGAGTGACGTCAAATCCATACTATCTATACTTCAATGACAATACACATTTTTCTTCAGTTTGGCTGGAATGCTTTTAACGTCACATAGATGTCGATTTTTTTTACAATGACCCTCAAATTTTAATCAATGTTTTTGTTTTGTTTTTGTTTTTAAGGGTTTAACGCACTTGCAACACATTTAGGTTATATCAGCGCCAGTAAAAAGGAAGAACATGGGATAGTCAAAAGTTGTAGAATTACAATTAAAGCACCCAAGATAATGTAAGACAAAGGGGTACTGAGAACAATAAATAGGGATCAGATGTAGATTCCAAGAGCAAACCATCAATGTACTTAGTTTGAAATCACCTACAAGTCTCATCCAGACACAAGCACAAAATCCAACAAAGAGGAATACAGTCAAATGCCTACATTATACATTCAGAATAAGAAATATAATAATACATAACAGAGTGATGATTTACAAGGGAAAAAAAGATCATCTCCCAAAACAATAACTATGCATTTGACTGTTTCCCTCCCAGCTAGGACTCCGGCCAGGGCCAGGACATAATCAAGTAATCTCATTCCAAGACGAAGACAGAAAGCATGTTGGAAAACAGAGATATAAGGGGATAGAAGACACAGTATGTAACCCCCCCCCCCCCTGCCCACTGTGGGAGGTCAGGAACCCCACCCAGTTTCCTTCAGTTTCGCTGGAATCATTTTTACGTCACATCTAAGTATACTTATCTATCGATCTATCTATCTATCTATCTATCTATCTATCTATCTATCTATCTATCCATCTATCTATCTATCTATTTATCTATATATCTATCTATCCATCTATCTATCTATCTATCTATCTATCTATCTATCTATCCATCCATCTATCAATCTAATCCATCCATCTATCAATCTATCTATCTATCTATCTATCTACCTATCTACCCATCCATCCATCTATCTATCTATCTATCTATCTATCTAATCTATCTATCTATCTATGTCGGGATCATAGCTTTTCGAATTAAAAAAAAAAACAATCGTATCATTTATATAGCACACCATCCACTAAGCGTGCTTAAAGCGCTTTACAAAGGGTCCCTAGTCAACACGTACACGTAACAAGTAGGACTAGACATGACGCCTGATAGGCGATAATATAACTCATTCAGAGACATCGCTGCTAACGGCGGTTAGGTACTAATAATTATACATCTGATTACCATGAGAGAATGCGATAAAAGAGCCTTTTTCAAGGACTCAACCATGCGCCGCTTTGAGCGAGAATCGAACCCTGGACCTTCCGATCCGATGGCGAGTGTCATACCAGAAGACCAAAACGCCGCACTCACATGCTTATCAGCCAAAATAAAACTTTAAAATAATAAATAAATAAAATTCCCTTTATTCATCCCATAGGGGAAATTTGTCTCTAGGGTCTATTCCAAAGGAAGATTGGAATAACCCAGGCTTCACCCGCAGTGCAGCGCCGCAAATTGAGCTAGGGCGAGGTGACTTGATCAAGGCCACACAACGCAGCGGCGGGTGATCGAACTCGGTACCTTCCGGGTACGAAGCAAAGACCATACCGCTGAGCCACGATGCCCCTCTTTAATTCTGAATATCATTACCTTTGTTAAAAAACAAAAATTATTTCGGAAAAAAAAACGAACTATTTTGAGTTTCACGGTATCTATGCTAGTCGTGTGTACTCAAATAATCTAAACAGTGAGTGGGTGGTGCCTACCATACCAGGTTTTTTTTATAACTGTATCGGGCTTGGCCACAAAGTGAGCCTTAGAAAACGGTAGGAACTGCCTGTAGCCTGTGATTGTGATAATACGAACGAAAGAGTGAAAATGGGAGTGTCTTCGTATGGGAACAATACAGACAATGGACGTTTCGGGTACACACCCTTCGTCAGCGCAACAATTCACAAATTAACGTGGAAAACAAATAAAATAAAATGCAAAATAACTTGTATCTGTCGTTTGAACTCAATGGTGGTTGGAGTATAAAAGATAAAAAACGAGGACGAGGGAGGGGGGATATAATATATGACAGAGAGTTGGGAGAGGAAGAGAGGGAGAGAGAGAGAGAGAGACAGAGAGAGAGAGAGGGAGAGAGAGAGAGAGAGGGAGAGAGAGAGGGGGGATGGCAAGAACGAGAGGAAGAGAAAAAAAAAGAGAGAGAGAGAGGGAGAGAGTGAGTGTGTGTGTGTGAGAGAGAGAGAGAGAGAGAGAGAGAGAAGAAGAAGAAGAAGAAGAAGAGGTCGAGAGGAGATGGAGGTGGAGATAGAAAGAATGAAAGGAAGAGATAGAAAGAGATAGATGGATGGATGGGTGGATAGGTAGATAGATAGATAGATAGATAGATAGATAGATAGATAGATAGATAGATAGATAGATAGATAGGTAGGTAGGTAAGATAAGACATAAAGAGGAAGATATATATATATATATATATATATATATATATATATATATATATATATATATATAGATAGATAGAGAGAGAGATAGATAGAGAGATAGATAGATAGATAGATAGATAGATAGATAGATAGATAGATAGATAGATACAGAGAGAGATAGATAGAGAGAGAGAGAGACAGATAGATAGAGAGAGAAGAGAAAGACAGCATGAGAGATTCAGATCGTGGTTGTAGTACTGACAAGAGCCTGATCCTGTCTACTAAGTTTACACATTGCCTTTTGACGTGCCCATCATGTATTGAGTCTATTGACATAATTTGACTGTGCAAATCCTCTTCTGGTTTCTTCTGGAAAGGCGCATATTTGACCTTTGACACCTCGTGATGAATGACTACTGGCCACACACACACACACATACACACACACATACACACACACACACTCATTCACACATTCACACACACACTCAACACACACACATCACAACACACACATCACATCACAACACCATACACATCAACACATTACACATTCACCACACAACACACACACTACACATTCACACATCACACCCATTCACACATTCACACACACATTCACACACACACATACACATTCAACATTCACACCACATTCACACATTCACACACACATTCACACACACACATACACATCACACATTCACACACACATTCACACATTCACACACACATTCACACACACACACACATACACATTCACACATTCACACACACATTCACACATTCACACACACATTCACACACACACATTCACACATACACACACACACACACATTCACAGATTCACACACACACATTCACACACACACACATTCACACCACACACACATTCACACACACACACACTTCACACACACATTCACACACACACACACATTCACACATCACACACACATTCACACACACATTCACACACACACATTCACACACACATTCACACACACACATTCACACACACATTCACACACACACATTCACACACACACACATTCACACACATTCACACATTCACACACACACACACATTCACACATTCACACATTCACACACACACACACATACACATTCACACATTCACACACACACATTCACACATTCACACACACATTCACACACACACATACACATTCACACATTCACACACACATTCACACATTCACACACACATTCACACACACACATACACATTCACACATTCACACACACATTCACACATTCACACACACACATTCACACACACACATACACATTCACACATTGACACACACACATTCACACATTCACACACACATTCACACACACACATACACATTCACACATTCACACACACATTCACACATTCACACACACATTCACACACACACATTCACACACACACACACACACATTCACACATTCACACACACACATTCACACACACACACACATTCACACACACACACACATTCACACACACACACTAATTCACACATTCACACACACATTCACACACACACACATTCACACATTCACACACACATTCACACACACATTCACACACACACATTCACACACACATTCACACACACACATTCACACACACATTCACACACACACACATTCACACACACACATTCACACACATTCACACATTCACACATTCACACATTCACACACACATTCACACACACACACATTCACACACACACACACATTCACACACATTCACACATTCACACACACACATTCATACACACACACTCACACACACATTCACACATTCACACACACACATTCACACATTCACACACACATTCACACACACATTCACACACACACATTCACACATTCACACACACACACATTCACACATTCACACACACATTCACACACACACACATTCACACATTCACACATTCACACATTCACACACACACACATTCACACATTCACACATTCACACACACACACATTCACACACACACATTCACACATTCACACATTCATCACACATCACACATCACACACACACACATTCACAACATTCACACATTCACACATTCACACACACTTCACACACATACACATTCACACACACACACATCCACACACACACAGACACACACACAAACACACACACACATACACACACACATCCACACACACACATTCACACACACACATTCACACACATTCACACACATACACATTCACACACACATCCAAACACACAGACACACACACAAACACACACACACATACACACACATCCACACACACACATTCACACACACACATTCACACACACAAATGGTTGTTGACAGAAGTCTTTCACGTGTCAATTGTTACTCCTTTTTCATCGTTGTTCTATGGACATGAGTGGTTATCATGGTTAAGGTTGTTGTCACAGTGTTATTCTATAGATAGTATGCGGCTGGCTCAGAAGCTCACAACATGCCATCCGGAAATATAACGAACCAACACACAAAACTGTGTGTATCCTTGATCGTTTATAGTCTGGTTGATACCGTTTAGTTAGAATTACTCATAAACGCGGATGGCAGAAAGCAAGAACAAAGACCTGAGTGACGTCAAATCCATACTATCTATACTTCAATGACAATACACATTTTTCTTCAGTTTGGCTGGAATGCTTTTAACGTCACATAGATGTCGATTTTTTTTACAATGACCCTCAAATTTTAATCAATGTTTTTGTTTTGTTTTTGTTTTTAAGGGTTTAACGCACTTGCAACACATTTAGGTTATATCAGCGCCAGTAAAAAGGAAGAACATGGGATAGTCAAAAGTTGTAGAATTACAATTAAAGCACCCAAGATAATGTAAGACAAAGGGGTACTGAGAACAATAAATAGGGATCAGATGTAGATTCCAAGAGCAAACCATCAATGTACTTAGTTTGAAATCACCTACAAGTCTCATCCAGACACAAGCACAAAATCCAACAAAGAGGAATACAGTCAAATGCCTACATTATACATTCAGAATAAGAAATATAATAATACATAACAGAGTGATGATTTACAAGGGAAAAAAAGATCATCTCCCAAAACAATAACTATGCATTTGACTGTTTCCCTCCCAGCTAGGACTCCGGCCAGGGCCAGGACATAACAAGTAATCTCATTCCAAGACGAAGACAGAAAGCATGTTGGAAAACAGAGATATAAGGGGATAGAAGACACAGTATGTAACCCCCCCCCCCCCCCCTGCCCACTGTGGGAGGTCAGGAACCCCACCCAGTTTCCTTCAGTTTCGCTGGAATCATTTTTACGTCACATCTAAGTATACTTATCTATCGATCTATCTATCTATCTATCTATCTATCTATCTATCTATCCATCTATCTATCTATCTATTTATCTATATATCTATCTATCCATCTATCTATCTATCTATCTATCTATCTATCTATCTATCCATCCATCTATCAATCTAATCCATCCATCTATCAATCTATCTATCTATCTATCTATCTACCTATCTACCCATCCATCCATCTATCTATCTATCTATCTATCTATCTAATCTATCTATCTATCTATCTATCTATTTATCTATCTATGCATCTCTATCTCTCTCTCTCTCTCTCTCTCTCTCTCTCTCTCTCTCTCTCTCTCTCTCTCTCATTCATTCATTCTTTCTCTCTCCATCTTAAAACCCCGTCGTCTACGCATTAATCCGATGACAGTTAATAGTACCTCATTCATTTAAAACTTCTCATTTATCAAACATCCCCCTTGTCTTGTCCTCTCCTCATCCAACACCCAGCAACTTCCCACACACTCACATACACACACACACACACACACACGCATATACTCACTACACACACATACATATATAAATTCACACACACACACACCCTCTCTAACACACATACATGGACACACACACACACGCACCCCAACACACACAAAAGTCACCCCCAAGATGATTGATTATGACCAATAAGCCAACGAGCACACTCACTCGTCACCCATTAATTCCTTCACCATGACAAAACACATTTTAAACAAAAAATTAGCCCGAAAATCTTTACTTAATTCATCGATAAATTCCGATAAACTTTTTGACCATGTCAATAATGTATTAAACACGAGACTTCATTAATTTGAACTGTTGAAATTTCTTGTTTACTCATTTTATAAGGCTTTTGCCTTTATAATATATAGATAGAACGAAGATGACGTCACACATGCCTTTATTATTGTTTTTTGCCATCCGCGTTTATGAGTAATTCTCACTAGACTGCATTAACCAGACTATAAACGTTTAAGGTTACACATAGTTTTGTGTGTTGGTCCGTTATACTTCCGGATGGCAATGTTGTGAGCTTATTAGCCAAGCGCATACTATCTATTGATTCACATAGTAAAACTGATATGGTCATATCATAAAATGTGTTTTTTCGATGTACGACAGATAATTGTACGACCCTAGTCAGAAACCATCAGGCTTAAGGCTTAAGTCATTTTAGGGTAGTTAATCACCTTTGTATTTTTTAGCTGTCAAAAAGCCTTATGAGTTATCTCGTCATGTAAAACAATCGAGCCATACTAAGAGTGGTCAGTGACTTGATAGTTATAGAATGTGACGATATAAATAAAAATATAAAAAATAAAATTGTGCTTTATATAGCGCAATATCCACTAAATGTGCTCAAAGCGCTTTACAAGGGGTCCCTGGTCAACAGCAACATTTAACATGTAGAACGGGACATGACGCCTGTTAGGCGCACAA
>NC_088366.1:62094773-62097273 GCF_034508935.2 Berghia stephanieae | reverse complement strand
TATAATAATAATAAATAATAATAATAATAATAATAATAATTATAATAATGATAATAATAATAATAATAATAATAATAATAATAATAATAATAATAATAATAATAATAATAAGCATATCTATATAGCGCCTTTCCTCGAAACCTCAAAACGCTTTACAATTCAAATACAATTCAACCAAAGTATCAAAACAAGAGCATAAAAGGGCATCAATACATCATCAATATAAATGTCACATACAATACATTTAAAATTCAATTAAGTAAATATTTTCTGAAAAGATATGTTTTCAGGGCTTTTTTCAAAATGTCTATTGAGCTCGATATAGCGCAATATCCACTAAATGTGCTCAAAGCGCTTTACAAGGGGTCCCTTGTCAACAGCAACATTTAACATGTAGGACGGGACATGACGCCAGATAGGCAAAAGATTACAATTTTTCGGACAAAGACAACGCTGTTAACGGCCAGGTACTCATTTTACACACCTGAGTACGGTGTGAGAATGTGAGTAAAGAGCCTTTTCCAAAGACTCAACTATGCGCCGAGCGCGCGCGAGGCTCGAACCCAGGACCTTCCAATCCGAAGCGAGTGTCATACCACTAGACCACATAGCCGCACAACAGCGAATGAACATTTAAATGAGTCATAACACTTGGCGAATACTTTGAGAATACTTTGAGAATACTGAGAATACTTTGAGAATACTTTGAGAATACTTTGAGAATACTTTGAGAATACTTTGAGAATACTTTGAGAATAATTTGAGAATACTTTGAGAATACTTTGAGAATACTTTGAGAATACTTTGAGAATACTTTGAGAATAATTTGAGAATACTTTGAGAATACTTTGAGAATACTTTGAGAATGCATTGAGAATACTTTAAGAATACTTTGAGAATACTTTGAGAATACTTTGAGAATACTTTGAGAAGACATTGAGAATACTTTGAGAATACTTTGAGAATACTTTGAGAATACTTTGAGAATACTTTGAGAATAATTTGAGAATAATTTGAGAATAATTTGAGAATACTTTGAGAAGACATTGAGAATACTTTGAGAATACTTTGAGAATACTTTGAGAATGCATTGAGAATACTTTAAGAATACTTTGAGAATACTTTGAGAATACTTTGAGAATACTTTGAGAAGACATTGAGAATACTTTGAGAATACTTTGAGAATACTTTGAGAATAATTTGAGAATAATTTGAGAATACTTTGAGAATACTTTGAGAATACCTTGAGAATACTCGGAGAATACTTTGAGAATACCTTGAGAATACTTGAATACTTTGAGAATACTTTGAGAATACTTTGAGAATACTTTGAGAATACTTTGAGTTAGTTGCTAATGATAATATGACTTATATTGTCGTACTCTGGAAAAACCCCATATTTTAAAATTTGGCCAGAAAACTCGTCCTTTAAATATCGATCGATTTAGATGACCCTCATCATCTTAACAAAACACTCTCAAACCCGAGACTTCTGCGCGAGGCTTTTCTCGCGGTTGTCGAATTTGTTCTAATAATCAATAAGATATCGATACAACCATAATTTTGATACTATTAAAAAAAATCAAAATCGATTTTTTTTCTTCCTTCAAATATCGATCGATTTAAATTACCCTCATCTTGGCAAACAACTCTCAAACCTGGGACTTCGCTAGATGGCAAATCCGGGCCCAATGAACTGCTACATATTAATTTCATTTTAAGGTCGGGATTGAATTATCTATTTACATATTAATTACAGATTGTCTGCATACACAATATGTCTTTCAGAGCATTCGGCCCATGGAGCCGGAGTTTATCCCGGTTTCTATACCGTGAAACGGATAATAGCGATTGCTTGCTACCCTTTGGATAGGACGCTAGTCTATCACAAAGTACTTTCCACCAGATCTAACAAACCCAGCTACCCAATCACTGCTGGGTTGACAAGGGAGTCATAAAACAATCTCGACCGCACCCGGACTCGATCTCAATCCCTTTGATGGTGAAGCGAGTGCTCTACCAACTGAACTATCGGGACCCCCGACAATACACAATATGAAATTTAACATTAAAACGTTCTACAAAGAAACAATAAATAGTAAAATGTTTATATTATTGTTAGAATCCCATGTCCAACCATAATAATACTGAGTGAATCGTGACCGTCGTCTGTGTTGGAAAGTTCAAATAGGTCACTGTAGTGTTCAGTCTCACATATGTGACCCATCGCCTCAAAACGGTATTAAGTCCGGATGGTTATGATGTTGAACATTGAATTTATAGCCAGAAATATCAGACTTGTGTTGAGTTTGTATGTTTTAATGAGGAGAATGGATATCATATTTTAGGGTGCTAATGCCAATAATTTATATTTTGGACCAATTTAACATTTAATTCGGCTTTTAAGCATTTTGTTCGTTCCGACATAATACCGTTTTGGGACGATGGGTCACATATTATTATCTGTTCTATCCATAGGAGATGAATTAAAGCACAGGGA
>NC_088366.1:62074773-62089773 GCF_034508935.2 Berghia stephanieae | reverse complement strand
ATAAGAAAACTTCCTTGTTTTCTTCTTCTACTTCTTCTTCTTCTTCTTCTTCTTCTTCTTCTTCTTCTTCTTCTTCTTCTTCTTCTTCTTCTTCTTCTTCTTCTTCTTCTTCTTCTTCTTCTTCTTCTTCTTCTTCTTCTTCTTCTTCTTCTTCTTCTTCTTCTTCTTCTTCTTCTTCTTCTTCTTCTTCTTCTTCTTCATCATCATCTTTTCCTCCTCCTCCATCTTCTTCTCCCCCTCCTCCTCCCCCTCCCCTCCTCCTCCTCCTCCTCCTCTTCCTTCTTCTTCTTCTACTTCTTCGTCTTCTACTTCTTCTTCTTCTTTTCCTCCCCCTCCTCCTTCACCTCCTCCTCCTCCCCCTCCCTTCCTCCTCCTTCTC
The DNA here is from genome assembly GCF_034508935.2 of Berghia stephanieae. Classification (NCBI taxonomy): domain Eukaryota; kingdom Metazoa; phylum Mollusca; class Gastropoda; order Nudibranchia; family Aeolidiidae; genus Berghia; species Berghia stephanieae. Next base: position 62,089,394 of record NC_088366.1, on the reverse strand, counting down.
CTCCTATTCCTTCTTCTTCTTCTTCTTCTTCTTCTTCTTCTTCTTCTTCTGTTTATTTTTTTCCCTGCTTTTTTCAAGGCTTTCGACAATTAATCAACAATTTGATGACAACATACATGAAAGTGGAAACAAATTACAATTAAAATTTTTAAAAATTGTGTTGGTTACAACTAAGGGACATAATCTGTGATAACTACACTCACCTAATATATTATTTACTATATAATAATAGTCTTTAGTTTTGATTATATTATTATCATTGTTCTTTGTAAACATGTGAGGGTTATCGTTCATAGCCGGATCTTTTGCTTGTGCCCGGTAGGGACTTTTAGATAGCGTCAGATGTGAGCCAGTGTTAGATTGTGAACCCGTTCTCTCTAATCATATTAAGTAGCCTGACAGCATCCTGGGTATAGTTTTATTTCAAAATTTAAGACAAATCATATGTGTCTCTTCGTATAGAAACGGTATTATGTCGGAATGAATTGGACCCCGAAAAGTGACTTTAGAATTAAATTGATAGTAAATACCAATTTTTTGAGCTTTTGCATTGTGAGAAATTGTCTTCATTCTGTAACATAACAAATCGAAACAAACCCCAAGTTTCACGTTTTTGTCAATAAAGTCAATTTTTTTCACCCAAGTCATCCCGACATAATACCGTTTAAAGACGGTGAGTCACATATGTAGATAGTTTAAAATAAAAAAGGTTTAAAAGAAGGAAATCACGAAGTTCAAAATGAAAACAAAACCAACATTTGTGTGACTTCAATCAAGAGATCTACTTATCCTTGGCATACTGGTGGACATACTGGTGCGGCTATGTGGTCTAGTGGTATGACACTCTCTTTTGGATCGGAAGGTCCTGGGTTCGAGCCTCGAGCTCGGCGCATAGTTGAGTCCTTGGAGAAGGCTCTTTACTCACATTCTCTCACCGTACTCAGGTTTAAAATGAGTACCTGGTCGTTAACAGCGTTGTCTTTGTCCAAAAAATTGTAATATTGCCTAACAGGCGTCATGTCCCGTCCTACATGTTAAATGTTGCTGTTGGCCAGGGACCCCTTGTAAAGCGCGTTGAGCACATTTAGAGGATATTGCGCTATATAAAGCTCAATTTAAGATTAAAAGGTTTAAAAGAAGGAAATCACAAAGTTAAAAATGAAAACAAAACCAAAATTTGTGTGACTTTAAGATGTCTACTTGTCCTGGACAGTTCACAAAGGGTTAATTACGTTCCTCTAACACAATTAATGTATAGACTTGGACATGTTATAAACTTGACGTCATTAAAATAGATGAAACAAACTGACCACTACCATTTAACGTGTGGATCCGTTGACTTTAAAGTTTTATTGCTTAGACAGTCCAATACTGTGAAATGTATACAATGACTTATCGTTGCCAAAAAAAATCTAATTCTGATGACAAAATTTGGTTTCGTTTCTTCCTTCTTTCTGATTCGTTTTAAAAAAAACCTCTTTTAACTCTCTCCTTACCAGACATTTTCAGGAGTTTCCCTACACACCAAACTAACACACAAATAGATTTTTATCACTCTGACATAAAAACAGTAAACTTTTTTCCACACATAATTTCTTTAGCAACACATACTCTTTAAACTTTATGGTGTACAAAAGAACTTTGAATAAGAAAAATGCTGGTTGTATCGTAACGAATGTGACGATTTTCCTATAGTTGGTAAGGAGAGGGTTAATATGTACTTTTGGGGTTCTGATAGCTCAGTTGGTAAAGCACTCGCTTCACAATCAAAGGGACCGAGTTCGATCCCAGATGCAGTCGAGATTTTACTTTCTGACCCTCCGTCCACCCAGCAGTGATTGGGTAGCTGGGTCTAGCAGATCTGGCGGAAAGCATTTTGCGATAGATTAGCGTCCTATCTAAAGGGTAGCAAGCAATTGCTATTGTCCGTTTCACGCTATAGAAATGGGGATAAACACCGACTCCATGGGCCTAATGTCTCTCAAAGACTTCTATAATGTACTTTTAACGGTCCTTCTTCTTCTTCTTCTTCTTCTTCTTCTTCTTCTTCTTCTTCTTCTTCTTCTTCTTCTTCTTCTTCTTCTTCTTCTTCTTCTTCTTGTTCAAGTACCAAGTCTGTGCCAGACATCGGTGATCATGGTACGCCATTCATCTCTCTGATCAGATAACCTCAGAAAACTAATATTACTCTTCTCTTTCTTTGTCACCCAGCTGTTCAAACTATTCAAATATGTTTTTCTTGGTCTACCTTTACTCTTTTTACGTTATATATTTCCTGTGAGAGCAAGATGTTCAATACATTTATGTCGATTTAGGTGCCTTAAAAATTGCATTTGTCTTTTTCTTATTGTACGAATTAATAACCTTTTAGTTTCAGTTTGCTCTAATACTTCTTCATTAGTTTTCTTCTCTGTCCATGAGATAACGGTCCTATGAAATTAAAACTTCAAACAAATTAATATCCAGAACAGCCTTACTCCGAAAACAAAAATTCATAAAAAATATTGACCAGAAAATTCATTCTTCAATAAATATAGATTGATTAAATGGCCCTCACTTGTCAAATGTGACCCTTCGTCTCGAAACGGTATTATGTCGGAATGAATTGGACCCCGAAAAGTGACTTTAGAATTAAATTGATAGTCGTTAGTAGTGCTCATGGAAACAAGTGGTCCCATTGGTTGAACTATTGAATACAACTCACGATTTGTTTCCTTTTGTGGCCAAAGACTGGCATTTTGACGTCATTTTATGGTCAGTGTCAGGCTATAAGTTAACAAATGGAATAACTTGTTTCCATGAGCTCTACAAACGACAACTCACTAGGCGGTGCAAAAACCAAATAATGACGTCAAAATGTCAGTCTTTTTGGGTTTCAGTGTCAGGCTAGAGATAGTATGCGCTTGCCTAAGAAGCTCACAACATTGCCATCCGGAAGTACAACGGACCAACACACAAAACTGTGTGTATCCATGAACGTTTATTGCCAGGTTAATACAGTTCAGTGAGCATTACTCATAAACGCGGATGGCAAAAAGCAATAACAAAGACCGGAGTGACGTCAACTTCATATTATCTATAGGTAGCCATCGTTAAGTTATAGCCTGACACTGAAACCCAAAAAGACTGGCATTTTGACGTCATTATTAGGTTTTTGCACCGCCTAGTGAGTTGTCGTTCGTAGAGCTCATGGAAACAAGTTATTTCCTTGATTGAACTATTGAATACAACTCACGATTTGTTTTATTTTGTGGCAAAAGACTGGCATTTTGACGTCATTTTTTGGTCAGTGTCAGGCTATAAGTTAACGATTCACTTCGGCTACGACATGAGCCTTATAACTGTGAGGGTCAACTACCAAGCTATATATGGGACAGATTTTAAAACTTAGAACTTCATTTCCGATTCCAAGCCAACATGGCATAATATCATCTTCTACCATGGTATCTGTAATGCGTCATTGATAATTTGAGACATAACAAGAGCCTTTAAAAATAAAAAAAAATAGTTATTTCAAAAATCAAATTAAAAAAAAAAAAAAAAAAAAAACACACCCCCCCCCCAAAAAAAAAAAAAGAAAAACATAACAAAAACAAAAAAAAAAAAAAAAAAAAAAAAAAAAAAAACAAACACAAACATAGAAATTGATTAAGTCCCCTTCCATGAGACAAAGAATTAACAGATAACAAAACTATTGAAGATTGTGCTAGTACATTCTAAGCAGTGAAAAACAATATTTTAAAATAAGATATGATAATTATGATTATTATGATTAGATAGTATAAAAGAAAAAGATGGAAGATTGTGTCGCAATCTTAAGTCAAAAGAACTCATGAAATCGATTTATACATAAACACATAATATAAAGCCAGTCCACCGATGAAACCAACGATAATTTATGGCCATTCTTAAGTAGACAGTCCTGGGACAGACAGTCCTCCATTTCAGTACGCATAGACAATCGCACCATCCATAATATAATATCACCGTCACCCTAAAGGGCCATTACCCGTCACATATATTATTCTCATATCACCATCCCTTAGTGGTGTCTTGCCCAAAGCTGAGACAGCTCGTGTTTGGTACTTAAATCCAGCCGGCATTATAATAATTTTTCATATCGGTCCGCGGTGACAGACAAACGGCCGATTCCAGACTGTTTAGGATGGCGTTTGTGTCATCTCCCTCAAACCTTGTAAATATCATGGAATTGGTGATGGCAGAAGGGCGTAAGTCCACATTTTTACTGTTTTTAGAGTGACTGAAGGGCAGTGACTAGAAAAGTAGCGGCCCGGGAAGAAGGAGGTGGGGGGGGGGGGGGGGGTCTGAAGCCTGAGATCGTGAAAATACTAACAAAAAGGTGAAAATGGAAAGGCTTCGGGTGGGAACTGTACAGACAATGGACGTTTCGTGTACAAACCATTTGTCAGCAAGACGATAAACAATGTAACGAATACAACAAAATCTAGTGAGAATTCTGGCGTTCTTTGTATTCCTCGATCGTTGGAAGAGTTTGGATATGCTCCCATCCACTAGGTGTCTATTAATCTTGATTTGTGATCGAATATTAGACTTGGCCTCAACCAAATGTTTCATTGTTTTGTTTTGTTTTTGGGGTTATTTTTGGGATCATGGATAACTCATACGGTACAGTCATACTCTCACCGGCCAGGCGGAGTTGTCGTTCCAGAAAGGCCGCGGGTTCGAACCCCCATCACCGCCGCGAAAAGAATTTATTCTCTATTGTCTTCTGGCACTTTCCTACTTACTTCATCTTTCATTGAAAGAATATCAATACAGATAATATAGGGAAAGAATTCAGTTCAATTGGTTTGAGTTTATCACGTGGTTTGGTAGATGCCGCTCTTTGTCGCTACACTTTCGCTTTACGTCGGATTTGAATCTAAGTCCGGTCTCTTGGGGAGGGACGCGCGGAGTAATATCTCTACACACGACATCTCATCTCTCCGCCGGAAGGAGCAGAAGGAAAGTGTCTGGAAAATAAAGAGCGATATTATGACACTCACTCTCCTCGCTCTGTGGTCCCGTGGGACGGGTATATTGTTATAACACCGGATTTATGATGGGCCCGAGGGGCAATGGGTTTTATAGGTATCGCTGGGCTTGGGCTGTAATAAACAGTGGAAGAGTTTTTCTTGGACCGATGGATTATGGCGGGACATAAAAATTCTGGGATTCCTTTTACGATGACGCTGTCATCAAGATTTGATACGGGGATAATGGGAAGAGTTGTGTGATTGTGTGAGTGTGAGTAACAACAAGAGTTGTGTGAGTGTGAGTGTGAGTAACAACAAGAGTTGTGTGAGTGTGAGTGAGATTTAATACTGGGACCATGACTGGTTATCTAAATATTTTGTATCAATTTTTTAATTGATGACCAAAGGGAATTTATAGGTGATAAATCAGTATATGAGTGAGGCCTGCTTACCGCCTCAAAACAGTTTTATGTCTGGAAGGTCAGATGCTAAAAATTGTATTCATATATAGATAATATATATATATATATATATATATATATATATATATATATATATATATATATATATATATATATATAGGATCATGTTTGATACAAATATGGTACGAAAAGTGCTCGACATGTAGAAATGGAGCGAATTATTATTTTAATATTTACCACAATGTTTGAGACAGTCTACATTAATGTTTCAGGCCTAATTAGCCATCGTCAGGACTGAGTTGGTTTGTTGACTGTTGTTGTTTGTTGAAGTGGTTCCGGTTTGTAGTTGATTAACAAGAACTTCCGGCGATGTGGACACGTACCGTACATCTCAGTGTTGAGTGTGGCTTCATGAGGGTGTTTGATTATAGTATATTTCTCTTCCAAATCTGATGTAAAAAAGAAAATAAGAATAAGAAAAATGTTATTTGTATCGTAACGAATGTGACGATTTTCCTATTGTTAGTAAGGAGAGGGTTAATACTCTTCAACAGTCGTAACGTCACTTCCTTCCTAATGACGCATGGTAACTTAGTAACACTGGCTCTAAACTATTGCAACAGTTGTAACGTCACTTCCTTCCTAATGACGCATGGTAACTTAGTAACACTGGCTCTAAACTATCGGAACAATGGCGGACGCCATATGAAATATTTCTCCGGCGAGCATAAAAGCGTATCCAGAGGAAAGAAAAACACATAAATTTGATCATGTTTTGACTTTTACAGATTCTGATCACAAGACATATGAAAAGTTCTAGCCAGCATGAAGAATAAAAAGTAATATATGATTTTCTTTGTTTAGAACCAAGATGACCGCCGTTGCCAGGCGGCGTGACATCAGACTACTGAATCCAATTGAAGGAATGAGGATGACCCAAGGGATCCTGGGAGGGAAGTCTTACATTGAGGGGCGGCAAATTAAAATGATTGAATTCCGGAGAGTTTTAAACGGTTTTTTTTAGTAACACGTCATCACCCAAATGAAGATAGATAGAAAGCTGAGGAAACCTGAGCGAATTTTAAGTTGTATTACAAATAAACATTATTTAAGCGTGAGTATAATGTTTACCGCTTTGACACCGCCTGACCTAGATACGAATCATGTCTTATTAAAATGGTAGCCATCGTTAACTTATAGCCTGACACTGACTAAAAAATGACGTAAAAATGCCAGTCTTTGGCCACAAAAGAAAACAAATCGTGAGTTGTATTCAATAGTTCAACCAATTGGACACTTATTTCCATGAGCTCTACTAACAACTCAGTAGGCGGTGCAAAAAACAAATAATGACGTCAAAATGCCAGTCCTTTTGAGTTTCAGTGCCAGGCTATAGATAGTTCGAAGATGACGTCACTCAGGTCTTTGTTATTGATTTTTGCCATCCGCGTTTATGAGTAATGCTCACTGAACTGTATTAACCTGACTATAAACGTTCATGGATACACACAGTTTTGTGTGTTGATCCGTTATATTTCCGGATGGCAATGTTGTGAGCTTCTTAGCCAAGCGCATACTTTCTATAGATAGAATTTGCTTGGCTAAGGAGTTCACAACATTGCCATCCGGAAGTATAACGGACCAACACACAAACTCTGTGTAACAATGAACGTTTATAGTCTGGTTAATACAGTTTAGTGAGAACAACTCACAAACGCGGATGGCAAAAACAATAACAAAGGCCTGAGTGACGTCATCTGCATACTATCTATAGGAAGATTGTAAAGGTTACGGGACATGAAAGAGCGACAATGAATGATGCGTCTATGTGGTCTAGTCGTATGACACTCGCTTTCGGATCGGTTGGTTTTGGGTTCGAGCCTCGCTCGACGCATAGTTGAGTCTTTGGAGAAGACCCTTTACTCACATTCTCTCACCGTACTCAGGTGTAAAATGAGAACCTGGCCGTTAACAGCGTTGTCTCTGTCCGAAAAAATTGTAACATCGCATAACAGGCTCTATGACACCAACACACATTGTTTTCAAGACAAATCATTTCTTTTTTCTTTTCTATTTTTATAATTATCATTTATTTGTTTTTTTGTTTTTTTTAGAGAGAATATATATAAATTTGAAATATAAACCCCCATTTCCTTTGTGAGCCGATTCGATTTTTGTCTCTTCTTACCATCTTCTTTTGTCGCACAAAAAAAGACATAGGGAACGAGATAATACGGAGTCATTATATGAAAAACAAGACGAATGTTCCCGAACAAAAGACTAGTCTGATTAATTTCTAAAAATTCTGTGTATTCCACTCACTGCTGGCAAGGGAGACAATAAAGATGAAATGATGGAGAGAAAGAGAAAAAAAAAGTATTTAATGGGAGATAACTCTATGATAAGTCAGCGAGGGGTGGTGAGAAGATGGCGGACATGAACCTTGTTTGTAGGAGGTCTGAGAGTGGCTTTCGCAGAAAACAGACAATAATATATTTGTAAATTACTGATTCCTTTAGAAATATTTCTTTCTTTGCGAGACATTCTCGTTCGTCTCTGTAGGTGATTGAGGAATTACAAAGCTTCGTTTCAAATCTGTTAATATGGTCAAAACAACGGGGTTATTATGATGGGAGAAATGATATGGTTAGAGAGTCTCATAAACATTTTTTTTCTTTCTTTTGAATGTTAAATTTCCTATTTGTGACTCACGGTCTCTAAACGGTATTATGTCGGGATGACTAGGGTGAAAAAAAAATTGAATTTATTGACAAAAACATGAAACTTGGGGTTTGTTTCGATTTGTCATGTTACAGAATGAAGACAATTTCTCACAATGCAAAAGCTCAAAAATTGGTATTTACTATCAATTTAATTCTAAAGTCACTTTTTGGGGTTCAATTCATTCCGACATAATACCGTTTCGAGACGAAGGGTCACATTTTTCCTATGTAATTATGTACGGAAATGTGAAAATTGATATTATTGTTCCGTACAAAAGATTGTCGCTAGGAGACCAAATAACAATACATTGACATCATTGTTGGCAGTCAGAAATAAATTATGATAAGGGATTTGAGAAGTATAATAATGTTTTATACAGTGATCTCCGATTAAGAACACAGTTAACGGGGCGACATTAAGGCATGAACTTAAGACCACCAAACTTTAAAGGGACTTTCAACATAACGGCCAGTTTAAGAAAAAATTAAGTAATTCCAAAATAATAAGAAAAATCAAATCAAATTGATAATTATTTACTAATTTTCATTTTTTGCCTTCATTACTGTTTCTTGTTTGTTTGTTTTGTTTGTTTTTTTTTTGTTTTTATTTTTGTTTTTTTTGTTTTTTGTGTTGGTTTTTTTTTCTGTTTTTTTTTTTTTTAAATTGTATGCAGTCTTGTAGTTGACATTTGCAAAAATTACAAATGGTCATGCTAATCAAGTCAAGACGTGTGTGTGTGTGTGTGTGTGTGTGTGTGTGTGTGTGTGTGTATAATTTTGTTAACAGCTGAGTGTCTCCCTCTTAGTGGGATCCCGTATGTGTGTTCGATGATACTTTTTGGTGATCAATACCTAAGTACATGGATGGTATTGTAAGATAAGATAAGATATGCTTTACTCATCCAAAAAGAAAATGGAAATTCGTTTACAGACGTGGCATGCATGAAAATGTATAAACACAAAGTTGAGAATCTATGGCGACAATGTATATATATATATATATATATATATATATATATATATATATATATATATATATATATATATATATTGTCGCCATATATTCTCAACTTTGTATATATACAAATGCACGAAAATGTAAAAATATACAACCAAGAACCAATAGCAACACTTAATATATTAATTTGATAAATTGAGGTAGGCCATACCTCTGGCCTTTAGTCCGACCTTGAACTCTACTTCCATTCCATGTTTAAACCAAAGCCTTTTTATTTATTTCTCTTGAAAGCTTTTAATTGTTAATCTAGAATTGTTACTATCCCATATTCTTCCCTTTTGCTGGTAATAGGGGGGGGGGGGGCAGCGTGGCTCAGCGGTATGGTCTTTGCTTCTTACCCGAAAAGTACAGAGTTCAATCACCCGCCGCTGCGCTGTGTGGCCTTGAGCAAGTCACCTTGCCTTATCTCAATTTGCGGCGCTGCACTGCGGCTGACGCCTAGGTTAACAAACGAGTTAAGTTATTTATAAATATGAAGAAAATCGCTCATATGAGTGGGGACAAAAACAAGCAGCACGAGGCAGAAAAACAATTAAAGAGGGTAATTTATGAAGAAAAACGTAAATATAAAGATAAAATGGAAACAAACCTTAAAAATTCAAATGCATCGCAGGCGTGGAGGATGATTAAAGAAATGGGTGGCGTTAACAACAAAAAGACAGATTTTAACAATGACACACATATGAATATCGAGGAATTAAATAAGTTTTACTGTCGATTCGACACCATTGACAACGTACTTTCAAAAATTAATATCATAACAAAAAATACGTCTCCTCCGCCAGAAATCGAAGAAGAGGCGGTCATCAATGTTCTTAAATTATGTAAAAAGAAAAAAGCACCAGGTCCAGATGGACTTAGTGGGGAACTCATTTCAAACTGTAACAACCAACTAGCTGTCCCTTTCTTGCCTATTTTCCAACGTTCAATAGATGAACAGAAAATCCCAATTATATGGAAAACATCGACTATAATTCCAGTACCCAAAAAGAATCCACCAACTCAGCTGAATGATTATAGACCTGTTGCTTTAACATCAATTATTATGAAATGTCTGGAAAAGATTCTGAAAAGAGAGCTGTTGCAATTTATATATGACCAACACATACTTTATCCATATCAGTTTGCCTACCAACAAAATCTTAGTGTGGAAGACGCACTCCTCACAGTGATGCATTCAATATCAAATCACTTGGATGTTTCACCCGCCAACTACTGCCGAATCCTATACGTCGATTTTTCGTCTGCCTTTAATGCCATGAAAACCAACATATTAATTAGTAAACTGCATGCTCTAAACCTTCCCCATTACCTCATCAACTGGTATAACAACTTTCTCATCGATCGCCCCCAACATGTCAGAGTAGGCTCAAATATATCATCAGTAAAAACTCTTTCAAACGGATGCCCACAAGGGTGTGTAAGCTCACCTCTACTTTACATCCTCTATACAAACGATTGTGTGGCTAGCTTTGATAACTGCCAACTCATCAAGTATGCTGATGACACCGCAATACTCGGCCTGCTCAATGATTCCGTCTCCGAATTTAAATACACTGAGCAAGTTAGTAAATTCAGCAAATGGTGTGCCGATAACTGTCTAGAGCTCAATGTAACAAAAACAAAGGAACAACTGTTTGATCACAGAAAAATAGGAAAAAGAGCAAGACAAATAACAAAAATTAACAATCAGGCGGTTGAAACTGTTGAAACGTTTAAATACCTTGGTGTAATTATAGATAACAGTCTAAGATTTGAATCGCACACCAACAATGTCATCAAAAAATGTAACCAGCGCTTGTATATACTCAGAAAATTAAGGTCTTTCAATGTGAACAGAAAGACCATGATACAAATCTACAAGTCATTAATATTGAGTATCGTTTCGTTTGGCATCACAACGTGGTATGGAAGCTGTGGAACAAAAGAAAAATCCAAACTACATAGAACCCTCAGAGAGGCTTCAAAAATAATTAACACAGACCTTAGAAGCCTTGACACAACTTATATTAATGCAGTTGAGAAGAAATCTTTTAACATTATCAACGAAAAGAGGCATCCGCTGAACGAAAAATTCCAACTTCTGCGCTCCGGAAGACGGTATCTAGAAGCAAAATGTCGGACAAATCGACATAAGACAACCTTCATTCCAACCGCCATAAAATTAATTAACAAATCTTCTGTGGAAAAATGAGACAACCAATGAAAATAACGAGAAGCAGTGTCGTGAATCATCATCATCGACATTGCCGCCGTCGTTATCATCATCATCATCATCATCATCATCATCATCATCATCATCATCATCATCATCATCATCATCATTATCGTAGTCATCATCATCATCATCATCATCATCATCATCATCATCATCATCATCATCATCATCATCATCATCATCACAATCATTGCCATCTTCTTCTTAATATAAGACACTATATTTATAATATGGTTATCTGCTGTCCCAGCAAATATATCGTATCGTTCTATCTGTCTGTGTGTGTGTCTGTGTGTATGTATATATGTATGTATGTATGTATGTATGTATGTATGTATGTATGTATGAATGTAGGCATGCATATACGATGATATGCTGGTTTGTATGTATGTCTGCATGTATGTATGTATGTATGTATGTATGTATGTATGTATATGTGTTTGTATGTACGCTCATTTCTTTTGTATACACGTGTAGAAACAATGTGCAAGCGTGTATGTTCGTGTATGGCTGTGTCTGTATTTGTAAATGTGTTGATGTTCATACCATGAACCAAACTGAGCATTGTTTACCTCACATGAATTGCCTTTAATTTGGACAATAAAGATTATTATTATTATTATTATTATTATTATTATTATTATTATTATTATTATTATTATTCCAGTCTTCCCTTTAAATAGACCCTAGAGACAAATTTCCCCTATGCGATGAATAAAGGGAATTTTACTTTTACTTTTTTTTACTTTTTGTTAAAATGACATAATATTTTCTGTCGCAAGATCCACAAAACTCGAACAAAAAAGTACTCGCTTTGTGCCGCCTTAGAGGTCCTCGAACCAAGAACCCCCAGATCAAAAGGTGACTTCCACCGATCTACCTCACTGAACCATTGCGTTACTTTACACAGTATTAATTATTATCAGTTCGAAATTGTTTTCTGTTTTTTTTTTCTGTCTCAAAAAAAAAAAACACACTGTTATGTTTTCTTCAAATAAAACCAGAAACCGACTTACAAATATATATATAGTATTAGATTATATTCTTATATTTTTATATGATCACTAAGTTAACAAAACTATCAAATCTCAGAGAGATTGTTTTTACTCCCCCCCCCCCCCCCTCCCCACCCCTCCCATTTACCTTCTTTTCATATTTTCCCATGGGTCTCGTAAATCTACATAAATTATTTTGTATTTACTAGAATTTTCCGTACGGTATTTTCATAATCGTAACGTTAAAAGAAATTCTGTATTATTGTTATGAATGCTAGCATCTGTTTTTATAGTGCCGAAGACCTCTCAAAAATACATTTAGATGGTTTACGACTCCTTCTCAGTCCCGTAAACTCTCGTTCCAGTCTCGTTCCATGACGTGATTTATAATAATACGGTAAGGCGAACAGATTAGCAGTCCTAGTGAACACATTGGAATAGTAATAAAAGACAATAATAATATAATATATTATTAATAATAATGGTAAAATATTATTTTGGTGGTCTACCTTTGAAGTAAAGATGATGGTTGAGAATTTTTTTTCTCAATAACATCTATCATTCTGTTTCTTACTTTGATATTTATTTGGCAAGATGTATTTCCTTCTCTTTTTTTTACTTCCATAATAAAAGTTGATTTTTTTTTTTTTTTTTTTGGGGGGGGGGGGGGGGGTGATAGGGGGGTGGAGGGAAGGGGGAGGGGGAGGTCGTATCTTCACATGACCTCATAGTCGTGTAATATTTGTGACACACCGCGTGAATCTGGTATTATGTCGATATGAACTGGATGAGGAAAATTTGGTTTTAATCACATCATATCACTGGGTGGGGTTTCTGACCTCCCATAGTGGGCAGTAGGGAGGCACTTACCGTGTCTTCTATTCCCCTATATCTGTTTTCCAATATGCTCTCTGTCTTTGTCTTGGAATGAGAATACTTGGGTTTGACCTGGCCCTGGCCGGATACCCTGGCTGGGAGGGAACCAATCAATTGTATAGTTTTGGGAGATGATATTTTTTTCCTTTTAAATTATCTCTCTGTTATATTATACTATATTATTTTTCCTTTTACATATGTATAATTTGTAAACAATTGAGTGTGTTCCTCTTGGCGGGGACCTGTGCTTATGTCTGGATGAGGCATTTAGTGATCTCTAAGTACACTGATAGTGTTCTCTTGGGAATCTACATCTGTTCCCTATTTGAACCAATTCCCCTTTGTCAGACTTATTCTTGGATGCTATAATTGTAATTCTAGAACTTTTTACTAATCCATTTTCTTCCTTTTTACTGGCGCTTATGTGACCTAAATGTGTTTGCAAGCGCCATAAAACCCTTAAAAACAGACAAACAAAACATCATATCATATATAATATTATCTTATATCAGTAATAGGGCTATAAAATGGTGACTGTCGGAAAACTGTCGGAAGACCGCCGTAGACTGTCGGAAAACTGTCGGAAGACCGTCGGAAGAGTTTTAGGTCCCCGTTCGCCTTTTATTTTGTTGTTCTTGCACAAAATTGTCTGCAGCACAGCAGCATCGTTGTCGAATGATAAAAATCGATTTTCCAAGGTGTTTTAATCTAGACAATAAGTCCAGGATAGTAATTAGTAATAGTTAGTCGTATTATAATTATCAGTTCTAGCCAGAATGAAGAATAAAAAGTACCGAATTTGTTGTTGTTTAGAACCAAGCTGCTCGTTGCTGGGCAGACGTGACATCAGGCTATTGAATGCTATTTGCCATTAATTGTAAAGGGTAGCACTTCGCGTATTAACCCACTCAACCCCAACACCGACTATATCCGTAGTTTACGCGGGTTACTTTTACCCCATGCCTATATATTACATTATTATGAGACAAATTATGGGCGTAGTATCAGAGCTAATGTTTTTAATTTTTACATGTTAATGATAGTTGAATAAAACTATCTATGTACATGCTCATTTTTAATACATTTTTTTCCAATTTTGAAAAGAAGCAAAATCTCTAGGATTGAGTGAGTTAATCCTGATTCCTTATTTTATCCAATCAGAGCCAGCCATAAAGAGAAACGCATCCTTTGTTTATGTAATCTGACGTGTAAAATACGATTGTTATCCTACAAGTTTTTTTTTTACTATTTAAACAACTTACGGATGTGGTATAAATAAATATTATTATGGATAAACGGGTAGATCACTTAAAAATAAAAACCAGTCAACGATTTGTTTTTGTTCCGTTTACAGCCCACTTCCTAGTGGTAT
>NC_088366.1:62061228-62063728 GCF_034508935.2 Berghia stephanieae | reverse complement strand
ATAGGCATGGGGTAAAAGTAACCCGCGTAAACTACGGATATAGTCGGTGTTGGGGTTGAGTGGGTTAATACGCGAAGTGCTACCCTTTACAATTAATGGCAAATAGCATTCAATAGCCTGATGTCACGTCTGCCCAGCAACGAGCAGCTTGGTTCTAAACAACAACAAATTCGGTACTTTTTATTCTTCATTCTGGCTAGAACTGATAATTATAATACGAACTAACTATTACTAATTACTATCCTGGACTTATTGTCTAGATTAAAACACCTTGGGAAAATCGATTTTTATCATTCGACAACGATGCTGCTGTGCTGCAGACAATTTTGTGCAAGAACAACAAAATAAAAGGCGAACGGGGACCTAAAACTCTTCCGACGGTCTTCCGACAGTTTTCCGAGTCTACGGCGGTCTTCCGACAGTTTTCCGACAGTCACCATTTATAGCCCTATTACTGATATAAGATAATATTATATTGATATGATGTTTTGTTTGTCTGTTTTTAAGGGTTTTTATGGCGCTTGCAAACACATTTAGGTCACATAAGCGCCAGTAAAAAGGAAGAAAATGGATTAGTAAAAAGTTCTAGAATTACAATTATAGCATCCAAGAATAAGTCTGACAAAGGGGAATTGGTTCAAATAGGGAACAGATGTAGATTCCCAAGAGAACACTATCAGTGTACTTAGAGATCACTAAATGCCTCATCCAGACATAAGCACAGGTCCCCGCCAAGAGGAACACACTCAATTGTTTACAAATTATACATATGTAAAAGGAAAAATAATATAGTATAATATAACAGAGAGATAATTTAAAAGGAAAAAAATATCATCTCCCAAAACATACAATTGATTGGTTCCCTCCCAGCCAGGGTTATCCGGCCAGGGCCAGGTCCAAACCCAATTATTCTCATTCCAAGACAAAGACAGAGAGCATTGGAAAACAGATATAGGGGAATAGAAGACACGGTAAGTGCCTCCCTACTGCCCACTATGGGAGGTCAGAAACCCCACCCAGTGATATGATGTGATTAAAACCAAATTTTCCTCATCCGTTCATATCGACATAATACCAGATTCACGCGGTTGTTTTCACAAATTTACACGACTATGAGGTCATGTGAAGATACGACCTCCCCCCTCCCCCTTCCCTCACACCCCCCTATCACCCCCCCCCCCCCCCCCCAAAAAAAAAAAAAAAAAAAAATCAACTTTTATTATGGAAGTAAAAAAAAGAGAAGGAAATACATCTTGCCAAATAAATATCAAAGTAAGAAACAGAATGATAGATGTTATTGAGAAAAAAAATTCTCAACCATCATCTTTACTTCAAAGGTAGACCACCAAAATAATATTTTACCATTATTATTAATAATATTATTATATTATTATTGTCTTTTATTACTATTCCAATGTGTTCACTAGGACGCTAATCTGTTCGCCTTACCGTATTATTATAAAATCACGTCATGGAACGAGACTGGAACGAGAGTTTACGGGACTGAGAAGGAGTCGTAAACCATCTAAATGTATTTTTGAGAGGTCTTCGGCACTATAAAAACAGATGCTAGCATTCATAACAATAATACAGAATTTCTTTTAACGTTACGATTATGAAAATACCGTACGGAAAATTCTAGTAATACAAAATAATTTATGTAGATTTACGAGACCCATGGGAAAATATGAAAGAGGTAAATGGGAGGGGTGGGGGGAGGGGGGGGGGGGGGGGGGGGGGGGGGTAGTAAAAACAATCTCTCTGAGATTTGATAGTTTTGTTAACTTAGTGATCTATAAAATATAAGAATATAATCTAATACTATATATATATTTGTAAAATCGGTTTCTGGTTTTATTTGAAGAAAACATAACAGTGTGTTTTTTTTTTTTGAGACAGAAAAAAAAAACAGAAAACAATTTCGAACTGATAATAATTAATACTGTGTAAAGTAACGCAATGGTTCAGTGAGGTAGATCGGTGGAAGTCACCTTTTGATCTGGGGGTTCTTGGTTCGAGGACCTCTAAGGCGGCACAAAGCGAGTACTTTTTGTTCGAGTTTTGTGGATCTTGCGACAGAAAATATTATGTCATTTTAACAAAAAGTAAAAAAAAGTAAAAGTAAAATTCCCTTTATTCATCGCATAGGGGAAATTTGTCTTAGGGTCTATTTAAAGGGAAGACTGGAATAATAATAATAATAATAATAATAATAATAAAAATAATAAATAATAATAATATTTTATTGTCCAAAATTTAAAAGGGAATTCATGTGAGGTAAACAATGCTCAGTTTGGTTCATGGTATGAACATCACACATTTACAAATACAGACACAGCCCATACACGAACATACACGCTTGCACATTGTTTCTACACGTGTATACAAAAGAAATGAGCGTACATACAAAACACATTACATACATACATACATAATACATACATACAAACATACAAACATACATACAAACCAGCATTCATCGTATATGCATTTCCTCATT
>NC_088366.1:62057988-62061128 GCF_034508935.2 Berghia stephanieae | reverse complement strand
CACATATATGTCAAAAATGGACATCTGTGGTTTTCTCCCTTGTACTCTTCAATTGTTTTAATAGGGGCCTAGAGTAGATGAGTTGATATAACTTGAACTGTTGGGCTTTAATGTAGCGCAATATCCACTAAACGTGCTCAAAGCGCTTTACAAGGGGTCTCTAGCCAGAAACAGCAACACCTAACATGTAGGACGAGACGACATGACGCCTGTTAGGCGATATTACAGAAACAAAAGCTGTTGACAGTCACGTACTTATTTTACACCTGAGTATGGTGAGAGAATTCTGTGAGTAAAGAGCCTTTTCCAAGGACTCAACTATCGATAGTTCGTCTTTTGTTATTGTTTTTTGCCATCCGCGTTTATGAGTAATACTCACTGAACTGTATTAACCAAACTATATACGTTCATGGTTACACACAGTTTTGTGTGTTGGTCCGTTATACTTCCGGATGGCAATGTTGTGAGCTTCTTTGCCAAGCGCATATTATCTATATGCCGCTCAGAGCGAGACTCGAATCCAGGACCTCCCGATCCTAATGCAAGTGTCATATCGCACTAGACCACATAGCCGCATAATATCGAATTGAGGTATGGGTGACCTATTCATTATTATATCTGCGTGGCATTCATTCTGATTCCAGCCCATCATACCAATTCAATCCCAGAACAAGAGCCCGTAGGTTTTACTATTTAATTTAGGTCAGGGAGAGAGAGAGAGAGAGAGAGAGAGAGAGAGAGAGAGATAGATAGATAGATAGAGAGAGAGAGATAGAGAGAGAGATAGAGAGATAGATAGATAGAGAGAGAGAGATAGATAGATAGAGAGAGAGAGATAGAGAGATAGCTAGATAGAGAGAGAGAGATAGAGAGATAGATAGATAGATAGATAGATAGATAGAGAGAGATAGAGAGATAGATAGATAGAGAGAGAGAGAGAGAGAGAGGGAGAGAGATAGATAGATAGAAAGAGAGAGAGATAGAGAGATAGATAGATAGAGAGAGAGAGATAGATAGATAGAGAGAGAGAGGGAGAGAGATAGATAGATAGATAGATAGATAGATAGATAGATAGAGAGAGATAGCTAGAGAGAGAGAGAGAGAGAGAGAGATAGATAGATAGATAGATAGATAGATAGATAGATAGAGAGAGAGATAGAGAGATAGATAGATAGATAGAGAGAGAGATAGAGAGATAGATAGAGAGAGAGAGAGAGAGAGAGAGAGAGAGAGAGTTATTAAGAGGTCGGATGGTTTTAAACTATAAAAGATAAGATGGGAGATAAAACGACGCCTTGTCACGCACCCTTTTTACCTAATGGCTTCCGGAATTCTCTCCCTTGGTCTTCTAGTCCTATTACCTGCAATGATGATAACATATTATTATGTATATTCACGATTATGTCTGGTTATTGTCTTTGTAGTATCAGTGGTTGCTAGTTAGTTGGTGAGACATAAAATAAGTTCCACAAATGTAAACAATAGGATTGTTTCGATGTTAATTAAGAAGAGGCAAAGAAGCCAACACCAGAGGAAACTTTTCTATCGGAATGAATGAATGAATGAATGAATGAATGAATGAATGAATACATTACAAAATATACTTTGCATACATTTTAATACCAAAAAAATCCAACAAAAAACAACAACTAGTTACAATGAGAATAAAATATAAAAATAAATATTTGAATAAATAATGATATAGTTATGTATGTATTCTGAATAAAATCTGAATAAAAATCAGTAAGCCCCTTAAATAAAGGCTTTTTATCGGATTTTTAAAGGCTTTTATCTGACTTTACTTTTATTCTCTATACTTTTTTTTCTTTAGCTTGCTTTTTTAACATTTTATCTCCTTTTTCTTCACCCCGTCCCCTACATTTTTTTATCGATGTTGTGAAGATGACAAGGGTTTTTCTATTTTCTTTACAATTTTCCTCGTATTTGTTTTTAAAAATCTGTATTATAATTATTTGTAACTTACTTGGGTTGAATAGCTAGAACGAAGATGACGTCACTCATGTCTTCATTATTGTTTTTGCCATCCACGTTTATGAGTACTTCTCACTAAACTGTATAAACCAGACTATAAAAGTTCATGGTTACACATAGTTTTGTGTGTTGATCCGTTATACTTCCGGATGGCAATGTTGTGAACTTCTTAGCTAAGAAGTTCACAACATTGCCATCCGGAAGTAAAACTGGCCAACACACAAACTGTGTGTAACCATGAACGTTTATAGACTGGTTAATACAGTTTAGTGAGAAGTACTAATAAACGTGGATGGCAAAAAACAATAACAAAGACATGAGTGACGTCATCTTCGAACTATCTATAGTTTTGGTATTCTTGGCCACATTATCAAAAATGTACAAAAAGAACTCGGTAGCACACGTCTCGTCTTGTATTCATTATTATCACATCTCTACTTCCTGTCCTAATGAGACAGGGGAGACCACTCTGCCTGACACTTTTATTCAATTTTAACTCCATCCGTCAACATTTCCAACCCCACCGAATCAAAGCGAAAGGTTACAGAGTTGCCAACTTAACGTGTTTTGAGTACAAATATAAATAAACCGGCAGTGAGTGGGGATGAAAACAGTAGCAATGCGTAAATTGGACTGAGTAAATTATTGTTTTGATAGTGTGCGCTTGACTAAGAAACTCACAACATTGCCATCCGGAAATATAACGGATCAACACACACATCGATGTCATGTGGAATCTTGGTCGTTTATAGTCTGGATAATGCAGTTTAGTGAGAATTACTCATAAACGTTGATGACAAAAAACAATAACAACGACTTGTTTTTTGTTCTTAGAGTGTTGTAGATTTCCTATTTCCGTTTTGAGTTCTATTTTTAGTAACATAATTCAATGGGCGGTAACTCCATTAACAATGATCCGATTTATTTGCAATTTGGAAATAATGTTATTCTCTGTATGAGCTGTTATTTGTTCTATTTACAAGTTGTAATTTTCTTAACAGTGTAAATAATATTCCGGAAAACTGTGCTCTTTTTAGAATGAAGACGAAAATAAAGGGCAATAACTCCTTGAAATGATGTATTGATTTAATTATTTTTTTCTTAGGTGATATATTTGGATCCTATTAAAGTTTTTTGGTTATTTGCAA
>NC_088366.1:62050488-62052988 GCF_034508935.2 Berghia stephanieae | reverse complement strand
AACATTGCCATCCGGAAGAATAACGAACCAATACACGAAAACTATAATGTAACCTTAAACCTATAGATAGAATGCGCTTGGCCAAGGAGTTCACAACATTGCCATCCGGAAGTATAACGGACCAACACACAAACTCTGTGTAACCATGAACTTTTATAGTCTGGTTAATACAGTTTAGTGAGAACAACTCAAAAACGCGGATGGCAAAAACAATAACAAAGGCCTGAGTGACGTCATCTGCATACTATCTATATGTAAACTTAAACGTTTATAGATAGAATGCGCTTGGTCAAGGAGTTCACAACATTGCCATCCGGAAGTATAACGGACCAACACACAAACTCTGTGTAACCATGAACTTTTATAGTCTGGTTAATACAGTTTAGTGAGAACAACTCACAAACGCGGATGGCAAAAACAATAACAAAGGCCTGAGTGACGTCATCTGCATACTATCTATAGGCTGGATAATACAGTTTAGTGAGAATTACTCATAAACGCGGGCGGATGGCAAAAAACAATAACAAAGACCTGAGCTACGTCAACTTCATTCTATCTATATGTATAGAACGACGTGTACCAATTTGCAGGTATGATAACCCAAATCATTATGGGCTCATTGTTCTAATGGAAATAATCTCTAACCAAGGCAAATGCTGTATATTATTACAGCAATTTTTTGTTATCCTTTTTTTTTTATAAGGCGTTAGTCTATTGCTAAGTACTTTCTGCCAGATCAATCAGACCCAGCTATCCAATCACTACTGGGTGCACAGGGACGTCAGGAAAAATAATCTCGATTGCGGCAGGGATAGATCTTGACCCCTTTGCACGTGAAGCGAGTGCTCTACCGACTGAGCTATCGGGAACCCCCCCCCCCCCCACCCCCACACACACACCCCTCCTCCCTCTCCTAAACTTAAATAAAACAATTAAAAATGACATCAAACTCCTTCCACTACAACCCCCCCAAACACATGAAACCCCAGCTGAATAAAACATTCGTCTTTCATCCTCCTTGCCCATATTTGGGTATCACCCTCAGATGTGGACGGATTTTGTTGACAGAGGCTAAACGTGGTTTGTTCATCTCTCCAAACTGTTGACATTTAACTTCTCCTCTCGTGTTTGTATCATTGGCCAGGTGGGGCTTTGGTTAAATAGATAGACAAAAGGAAATGTTAGTTTATAAGGTGCTTGTGGGTTCGATACCATTTTTGTTTATAGATAGAATGCGCTTTGCTAAGAAGTTCACAACATTGCCATCCGGAAGTATAACGGAGCAACACACAAACTGTGTGTAGCCATGAACGTTTCTAGTCAGGTTAATACGGTTTAGTGAGTATTACTCATAAACGCGGATGGCAAAAAACAATAACAAAGACCCGAGTGACGTCAACTTCGAACTATCTATAAGGTGATTGTGGGTTCGATACCATTTTTGTTTATAACGTGATTGTGGGTTCGATACCATTTTTGTTTATAACGTGATTGTGGGTTCGATACCATTTTTGTCTATAACGTGATTGTGGGTTCGATACCATTTTTGTTTATAACGTGATTGTGGGTTCGATACCATTTTGTTTATAACGTGATTGTGGGTTCGATACCATTTATGTCTATAACGTGATTGTGGGTTCGATACCATTTTTGTTTATAACGTGATTGTGGGTTCGATACCATTTTGTTTATAACGTGATTGCATCTCATGTTAATAATGTCATACGGTCTGGATATTTTTAAACAGGGCAATCTCCACTAAACGTGCTCAAATGTCTTTACAAGGGGTCCGTAGCCAACAGCAACACTTAAAATATAGGACGAGATGCCTGTTAGGCAATATAATTATTTCTGACAGAGGCAACGCTGTTAATGGCCAGGTACCCATTTTTCACCTGATCACAGAGAAATAATGTATGCAAAGATCCCTTTCCAAGCACTCAAGTGCGCTCAGAGCGGGGCTCGAACCCTGGACCTTCTGGTCTGAAGGCGAGTGACAGACGACTACACCACATAGCCGAACCAAAAAAAAAAAATAATCAAAACTTTTCGTCCAGGGCCATGAGGTACATAAACCCACGGCCGTGGATGGGAAGTTGGACTTATTTAGCTGAGGCATAAAGTATTCGTTCAGAGTCAATAAATATACCCATGGAGCCGGAGTTTATCCCGGTTTCTATATCGCGAACGGCAGTAACAATAATTGCTTGCTATCATCTGGATAAGACGCAAGAATTTCAACGTTCTTTCCGCCAGATCTAAAAGACCCAGCTACACAATCACAGCTTTGTGGCCAAGGGCTTTGAAAAAAAGATATCTCAACTGCACCCGAGATCGAACTCGGTCCCTTTGCGTGTGAAGCAACCAACTGAACCATCGGGTCCCCACCATGATAGATTAACAAACATATGAATTCCTCTCCTTGATAAGATGGAGAGTAAATGTTGTTTCTTTAACTAAACAATCTTAGATTTTGAAATTCTTATCAGTTAGCTAGGCA
>NC_088366.1:62042988-62045488 GCF_034508935.2 Berghia stephanieae | reverse complement strand
AAGTACAGATTTTCTTTGTTTAGAGCCACGATGGCCGCCGTTGCTGGGCGACGTGACATCAGACTATTGAATCCAATTGCTGGTCGTCAATAAAGCAATATTGTCCGTCGTTGCTCTTTGACGTCAGGTAATCCTAATCATCATCATCATAGCTTGTTGCTCCAACACCAACCCGCTCCACAGCATCTGTGGAGCAGACTCTGAGGTCATGGTCAGTGCAGCTGGGCCCATCCTTGCATTCTCTAAGGATTTGGTGCTCCATCGTCTGCTCTGGGCATCCACATGTACACAAGTTAGTCTCAGCCATGCTTCCAGCTGTTCTCCATAAGAATCTGCATAATACACCCTGCTACTAAAATAGTTATATATGCCACCTTATGATTCAAAATGTAAACCTATTTATTATTAGTCATGCTGAGGACTCGTTACATACACATTTAATAATAATAATAATAATAATAATAATAATAATAATAATAATAATAATGATAATAATAATAATAATAATAATAATAATAATAATAATAATAATAATAATAATTATAGCGCCTTACCCCGTATCAAAGTGGA
Organism: Berghia stephanieae; assembly: GCF_034508935.2. Classification (NCBI taxonomy): domain Eukaryota; kingdom Metazoa; phylum Mollusca; class Gastropoda; order Nudibranchia; family Aeolidiidae; genus Berghia; species Berghia stephanieae. The sequence goes on along the minus strand of NC_088366.1, from coordinate 62,044,918 downwards.
ATTTTGAACTCGGAAGATTAGAACTACCGTTTTATCAAAGAACACAGTATGTGCTATTTGGTTAACATTGCACATATTGTGTTTTTAAAAATAGCGGCAGAGAAGGTGTGACGTATTATTTTCTTTGCCCTATTATTTTATTTACATCATTTAAATCACTCCCAACATAATATCGTATCGTAATACCGAATGGAGGGTGTTGGTGACATTTAGCTTTATCCATTCATAAAACCTTTTTTCATTTTTTTTCCTTTCTCACATCATTAGGGGAAACTGCATTATATTAATAAACTTAACGTGTGTATGTCTAACATTGTGTAGAAACTCGTCCATGCACCAAACAGTCTGATTATTTGCAATAACTTTCACTGAAGAAATTGCCAGATATGTTTAGGAAAAATATGCCAAACAAGTTAGTTTTAAATAGATGAAACTTACTATTTATTACCTATAAAAATTAGAAATGTTAAAATGTCTGACATGTTTCAACGCTTTTTTTTTTTCAAACGAGGAATTTTAGAAGAAACGAAACAAACAAACTTTTTTTGAAAAATGCCACTTACTATGCGGCTATGTGGTCTAGTGGTATGACACTAGCTTTCGGATCGGAAGGTCCTGGGTTCGAGCCTCGCGCTCGGCGCATAGTTGAGTCCTTAGAAAAGGCTCTATACTCACATTCTCTAACCGTACTCAGGTGTAAAATGAGTACCTGGCCGTTAACAGCGTTGTCTGTGTCCGAAAGATTGTAATATCACTTAACAGGCGGCATGTCCCGTCCTACATGTTAAATGTTGCTCTCGACCAGGGACCCCTTGTAAAGCGCTTTGATCACATTTAGTGGACATTGCGCGAAATGAAGCTCTTTTTTTTAAAGATAAAAATTATTCTGAGCTCTGTTGTGCTTAATTAATCACCGTTTAAAACCTGCTTCCAAAAATAGTATTGTTAATTGATGTATTTATCTGAGCTTTCAAAAAAACAGGGAGGACCTAATTCTTTCATTTGCATTTCATTAATCAGTAAAATATTAAAATTTATTTGTCTTCAAATCATTGACCAATGGAACGTTTAAAATATATTATAAAAAAGGCCATAATTAAAAAAAAAAACAACAAAAAAAAAACAAAACAAACCCCAACATACCATACTAGTTTTGGAATTTTGGCAATCAGGTATATCAAATTGGCAACTGTCAGGCAAGAAATATAATATATTGCGTCTTATAATCTAGCTATTCATCATAATATGCTTTTATTTACGTATTTGCGATTTTTATGAACGAAAATATGTAATATGGCGCCATATTGACCGTTAGGGGTTGTAACACATATAGGGTACGATGTAAACTTAATTGGTTGATGGGATGGAATGTGGGGCAAGGGAGGTGATTGAGGGTGGTAGGAAGGAAAATAATACATGGAATGAAGTCGTAGTGGCAAAGAAAATCAAAATGGAATTAAGTGATGCAGGGAGGAGGAGGATGAAGAAGAAGAAGAAGAAGAAGAAGAAGAAGAAGAAGAAGAAGAAGAAGAAGAAGAAGAAGAAGAAAGAAGAAGAAGAAGAAGAAGAAGAAGAAGAAGAAGAAGAAAGAAGAAGAAGAAGAAGAAGAAGAAGAAGAAGAAGAAGAAGAAGAAGAAGAAGAAGAAGAAGAGAAGAAGAAGAAGAAGAAGAAGAAGAAGAAGAAGAAGAAGAGAAGAAGAAGAAAGAAGAAGAAGAAGAAAGAAGAAGAAGAAGAAGAAGAAGAAGAAGAAGAAGAAGAAGAAGAAGAAGAAGAAGAAGAAGAAGAAGAAGAAGAGAAGAAGAAGAAGAAGAAGAAGAAGAAGAAGAAGAAGAAGAAGAAGAAGAAGAAGAAGAAGAAGAAGAAGAAGAAGAAGAAGAAGAAGAAGAAGAAGAAGAAGAAGAAGAAGAAGTAGAAAAAGAAGAAGAAGAA
>NC_088366.1:62030488-62032988 GCF_034508935.2 Berghia stephanieae | reverse complement strand
AATATTTTATCTTATCTTATCTTACTAAAGGCTTAATAGGAATTATCCTTTAAATGCCTTATACAATAGTTTATAATTACAGAATCTCATATAGCCTGCATTGTATCATTCATAGACAGTTTTACACAACTTTGAATGTCAGGAAAAATGTATCAATACGGCAATGTAAAATCGAAAAATACTATCATAGAAAACTGGTAATTGAAAACTGGTCAAGATCGAATGAATCATAAATGTACAAAGTTCATAGTACAATGAAATATTAATGACAAAAATAATCATGAAAGCAACAACGATAATAAAGCATACACTAGTCTCTGATAAATTATGATATTACATTATTTCAGATGTCATGCATTTTACTGGTCAACATTTGTAATATTTGACGTTGGTGACAACAATGAGGCCATTAGAATTTGGGTGATCAGACCTGCAAAATGTAAACGGTGCACAACGACTCGAATAGAATCCAATTTAACATAAAACAAAAGATGAAATAAATGAAATTGGAATAAGCTGACTGACGTATGTACTTATTTGCAGGTCCGATAACCTACAGTGTTATGGGCTCGTTGCAATGGAAGAAATACTCTCAGATCAAACCAACGCCCAATATTGTACATTACAACAAGTTGAATCGAGGCCATTAATTACGTTCGGTTATCAGACCTGAAAATATATGCACCACCTATCGACGTGCACTTATTTGCAGGTCTGATAACCCAATTCCTTATGGGGCTCATTGTTGTAATGGAAATCTCAAAAAAAAAAAAAAAAAAGACGCAAAATATTATTGTCCATTACGACAATGTTAAACTAGGCCTATAAGTAGGTTGGTTGCGGCTATGTGGTCTAGTGGTATGACACTCGCTTTCGGATCGGAAGGTCCTGGGTTCGAGCCTCGTGCTCAGCGCATAGTTGAGTGCTTGGAAAAGGCTCTTTACTCACATTATCTCACCGTACTCGGGTGTAAAATGAGTACCTGGCCGTTAACAGCGTTGTCTTTGTACGAAAAATTGTAATATCGCCTTACAGGCGTCATTTCCCGTCCTACATGTTAAATGTTGCTGTTGACCAGGGACCCCTGTAAAGCGCTTTGAGCACATTTAGTGGATATTGCGCTATATAAAGCTCTATTTTTTGGTTCGGATGTCAGACCTGCACATATTATATCAACACGTTGGCACCTATCTATTAATAAGCAAAAGAACAGAATAATAAATAAAATTGTAAATTAAATACGTTAATTAGATTGCCTTATTTCGACCTTCCCCCAAAACATGAATACCCCTATAATGGAATAAAACTAATTTCGTGATCAGATATAATTCCGACTTATATTTTCACCCATCTGTTATTCTGGTCCCGCCCCCTATAGATTCATCCGCGGCATTATTCATCCGCAGGGTGTGAGAAGTCCCCATTTAGAATGCAAAAATTATTATGTTCGCTCACGGGGGACACCAAAATGCACTAGTGTGGAATGGGCGGGAAAAGATGGTATTATAAAAACATGAATTGGTATAGAATTGGGGCGTGTGATGTCACGAAACGATGAAAGAGGATTAATTTTATTAAAAGGTGGGGGGGGGGGGGGGGGGGGGGGGTTACCGGTGAATAAGTCGATTTTTTGAATAAGAAGAGATATTTGCACGAAAAAAAGGTGGGAATAGGGAAATATAATTGTGGGGATAATTGTATATTTGCACGAAAAGTAGTGGTGGTGGGTGATGGTGAGGGGTGGAGTTTGGGGTGAAAGGTGGGAGGGGGGGGGGGGGGTGTTACATTATGAGATTCACTTGATTTTTAGTCAGATTGTCAATCGATTTGACCTGACGATTTTGCATACTTGGCTGGCCTTTTCCAACTTGTGGCTTTGTGGTCTAGTCGTGGTTTAACGCTTGCCTTAGACACTTGTCCCTCTCTCTGGGCCTCATCATCATCATCATAATCAGCATCATCATCATCATCATTATTATCATCATCATCATCATCGTCATCATCGTCATCATCATCATCATCGTCATCATCATCATCATCATCATCATCGTCATCATCATCGTCATCATCATCATCATCGTCATCATCATCGTCATCATCATCATCATCGTCATCATCATCGTCATCATCATCATCATCGTCATCATCATCATCATCATCATCATCATCATCATCATCATCATCATCATCATCATCATTATTATTATTATTATTATTATTATTATTATTATTATTATTATTATTATTATTATCATTATTATACCACTACCACTGCTACTACTACTACTACTACTACTACTACTACTACTACTACTACCACTACTACTACTACTACTACTACTACTACTACTACTACTACTAACTAATATAATAATAATAATAATAATAATAATAATAATAATAATAATAATAATAATAATAATAATAATAACAATTATAATGTCTTGTTCTGCTGACGAAAGGTTTGCACCCGAAACGTCCGTAGTCTCTATTCTTCCTA
>NC_088366.1:62018044-62020544 GCF_034508935.2 Berghia stephanieae | reverse complement strand
TGTTTCTTGGTATAGATTAAACAGATCTGGTGAGGCAACACACCCTTGACGGACTCCTTTCTTAATAGGAATGGAATTTCCTGTAGAGTTTCCGATTTTGATAGATGCCTGCTGGGTGTAGTATAATGTTTGCATGAGTCTGAGGTCTTTCTCATCAGCGCCAATGGAGTGCAGTTGTTTTAGTATTTCTTCGTGGCGTACTCTATCAAAAGCTTTTTTGTAGTCGACAAAACAGAGGTATAGTGGGGTCTGAACCTGTATAGCTCTTTCACTTAAAACACGGAGGAGGTATATTGCGTTCCTTGTCCCTCTGTCAGGTTGGAATCCATATTGTTCTTCTGCGATTTCGGGGTTAATCTTATTCCTTAGCCTGTTGATAATTATACGCAACAGTATTTTGTTGATGTGGCTTATTAAACTTATAGTTCTAAAATTTTCGCATCTGACTGCACCTGCTTTCTTTGGTATTGCTATGAAAATAGAGTTACAGAGATCTTCTGGAATTTTCCCAGTATTGTATATATTGTTGAATAATATGTGAAGTTCATCAATTGCTAGATCTCCTAGGCTTTTTAATACCTCTACAGATATTTCATCAGGGCCTGTTGCTTTACCATCCCTCATTCGTTCCATGGCATGTTCAATTTCACTTTTGGTGATGTTTGGTCCGCTTAATGGTTCTTTGAATTTCAGTGGTGGTTCATTTCTATTTGGATCATTGTACAGTTCGCCTATGTATTCTACCCATCGGCTTTCTATATGTTGTTCTTCAAATAGCAGTTCCCCTTGTTTGTTTTGGATACAACTTCCTGCTGCTTTGCTTTTCCTTTTCCCTGATAGTTCTTTTATTCTTTGGTGAGCTTGTTGGGGGTTGGGTTTGTATTCTCTTTCGATTTCGCAGCATTTCCAGTCTAGATAGTTCTCGTGTGCCTCGATGCATTTGGATTTAATGTGGTTGTTCAATGTTTGGTATTCTGCAGACCCTCTGTTGCATTTTCGTCTTTCTTCAAATAGGTTTAGAATTTCATTTGTCATCCATTCCTTTTTGCTGTTTATTTGAGCTATTGGTAAATGCTTTTCTGCAGTTGCTTTGACACACTTTTGGAATATATCAAATTGTTTTTCACATTTTTCATTATCAGGTAAGTAGGGGTAAATTATATTTCTCCAGCTGACCATTGATGATATTATTTCTATTTCATACAGTACCAATGGCCTGCTAGAAGTCATGTTTGTAATAATACTCTTATAAATATCCATCACTGCCTATAGCCAGGTACACATTTATTTAGATCATGAATGTCTTACTCAAGGACTCAACGTTGGGACCAGAATTTTCCTCAATCACTGTCACCAATCCGACAACTTTTCAGACCCCGTATATGATATTGAGCAATACAATGATGGCGGTCATAATGTTTTTTTTTTAAAAACAAATGCTATGGACGTTTCGGATATTCCCCTTATCTATCACGATAAAGTTCTCCCTCATCACTATTTATCACTTATCTGAGCTGTCAAGAACCCATACATTATATTAAGTAACAGAATGATTGATGTGATCGTACGTACAACTTTTTACAGAGACGAGTGTTATGAACGTGTCGGGTTACCCCTTCATCTAAAGTGATAATCTATCTATCCTTTATCATTGTTTTTTTTTTTCTTCACTGTTATTAGTTGTTAAGGTCCGATGGTTTAGATTAACAACAAGAGATGAAGTGAGTAGGAAAGTGCCAGAAGACAATAGAGATGATGGTGATGGGGGTTTGAACCCGCGGCCTTACTGGTACGACAACTCCGCTTGGCCGGGAAGAGCGTGACTCTACCGTATGAGCTGTCTACGAACCCAAAAAAGATCGTCTCTAACCTTAGTCATTATCAGAGCCCCTCTCTTCCCGACTACTTGAGATCGCGGGTCCAACACACACAACCTCCGTGAAGTTAGTTGGCCAGCAATTAGATAAGCTTAATAGCCAATATTCTCAACACAAACATATAACATAGAAACAATACTCTTCAACAGTCGTAACGTCACTTCCTTCCTAATGACGCATGGTAACTTAGTAACACTGGCTCTAAACTATCGGAACAATGGCGGACGCCCGTATGAAATATTTCTCCGGCGAGCATAAAAGCGTATCCAGAGGAAAAAAGACACATACATTTGATCATGTTTTGACTTTTACACATTCTGACCACAAGACAAATGAAAAGTTCTAGCCAGCATGAAAAATAAAAAGTAATGATTTTCTTTGTTTAGAACCAAGATGGCCGCCGTTGCAGGGCGCGTGACATCAGACTATTGAATCGTATTGAGACATTGAGTATGCTCCGGTATTTGGTTGAGCAATACATTGATTGAGATGGTGGTTAGTATTATATATTCAAGAGATGAATGTCATGGACGGATATGCTCTTCATTTGTGACACTTCGTCTCGAAACAGTATTATGTCGGAATGAATTGGACCCCGAAAAGTGACTTTAGAATTAAATTGA
>NC_088366.1:62008044-62013044 GCF_034508935.2 Berghia stephanieae | reverse complement strand
TATATATGTCTTATAAATCTCTAAAAAAAATTTAGCAAAGTTATATTATTGAATTATATTCATTATTAAAACAACCCTTTTATTTGTATAAGATCAATAGATAGTATGCGCTTGGCATAAAAGCTCACAACATGCCATCCGGAAGTATGACGGATCAACACACAAATCTATGTGTATCCATGAACTTTTATAGTCTGGTTAATACAATTTAGTGAGAATTACTCATAAACGTAGATGGCAAAAAACAATAACAAAGTCCTGAATAACGTCATCTTCGTTCTATCTATAATGATATCTCACCAATTGATGGCGTGCATCACAAAATGTATTCTTAAGTCTTCGTAGAAATTAGAAAAAAAGTTTTGCGCTCGGTTGTTAGACATGCATGCAAATATTGTGCTCATAGGTGACACAGTGACACTTCTTTCTTTGTGAAAATGGTAGGATAATTGTGTAAGGTTAGACCGCCAGTAAAACTAGTCTAGACGAAATAGGATTCAAATCCGGGAAAAAACAAGGTTTAGAAGAGACAGTAATTTGTATGATATCTGATATTTGCAACCCAATCATCTTCGGAAATAGATTTTTTAAAGCTACAAAATGTGTGTTTGAAATGTGTTTATGTGTTTGTGTGTGTGTGTATCAGTGTGTGTGTTTTTATGAATGAGTATATGAGTGTATATGTGTGTATGTGTGTCTTGAAATTCATAAATTATGTGAACTTTAGTCCTGACCCTCTAACTCAGACGCTACTGCAACGACGACGAAGAAGAAGAAGAAGAAGAAGAAGAAGAAGAAGAAGAAGAAGAAGAAGAAGAAGGAGGAGGAGGAGGAGGAGGAGGAGGAGGAGGAGGAGGAGGAGGAGAAGGTGAAGAAGGAGAAAGAGGAGAAGAGATGACGATAATATGGAAATTTTGGAGGGGAGGATGAAAAAAAAAATGAAGATGGAGAGATGAAGGACGGGTGACATGATCTCATTTCAACAGGGATACAACTTTGACCTGTAGCGGATTTCTATAAATGAAATACTGATTAAAATCCCCCCGGTTGTCCCCAAGACGTGTCCAGCCGGCTATCCTGCGATCACAGACCTGGGACCGCAACCGTCACTACTGACCACAACTAAAGTGAGTGACCATTGGCCAGACTTGATTCAGATACCCCCAGTTTTTAATTAATGATAAGGATGCCAGACAAAATTGTTTTGAATCTTCCAGGGGCTGTGGATTGGGGAGGGGGGGGGGGAAGGTTGGTTGGATGGGGATGGGGAAAAAGGTGAGGATGGGGAGGGGGGGGGGGGGGGGGGGGGTAAATGTGTGAGAAATGGAGATGACCGAAAATTTTACAATTGTGACCAATGGTATCGATACCGTACTAATGATGAGTGGTTTTTGTGGTCTTGTGTTATGATACTCGCCTTCGGACCAGAGACAACGATGTTAACGGTCAGGTACTCATCTTAAACCTGAGTACGGTGAGAGAATATGAGTAAAGTTTCTTTTCCAAGGATTCAACTATGCGCCAAGCGAGGCTCGAACCCAGGACCTTCCGTTTCGAAAGCGAGTGTCATACCACAATAAAACCACATAGCTGCAGTAGCAGTAGAATTATACTTTTAGTCACATTATTGAGCACGAAAATTCAAACTAATAAAAAAAAGAAGAGGAACACATACAAAACCTACTTAATTATTAAAAGGCAGTATTTAAAATTCAATCCCTCTAACTGTGCTGCATGATTTTCGAGAGTGTGTCTCAGTAGATGTTAGCTGTAGATGACACACTATGTGGTCAGCCAATCAGCTGGCCGGAGGCGATTTCTTCTCGATGTCTTCTTGGTCAGCGGATAAAGAACTGGCTGTCCACATCTCCGAGATTTGGCCGTCTTAGATGTCACACGAAATAATGAAATTAAACCATCTTTTCTAGATGGTTCTAAAGTCTTAAGTAGATCTCATGTCAAACTTGGAGATCGGGATGATACGATGGTTTGCGGCACGCCCAGTGGCGGTTCGTGGAATTATCGGTTGGAAGGGTTGTGCTGTGTATCACTTCTAGCATAATTATTGTGCTCTGTCGCTTCATACGGGTATTCTTCTATCTACCCCTCTCCCTAAATAGTAACGCTTAATGAATGATATCGAGTTTACAATAATAATTTTTGACTCACTGTCTCTAAACGGTATTATGTCCGGATGACTTGGGTGCAAAAAAATTGAATTTAATGACAAAAACATGAAACTTGGGGGTTTGTTTCGATTTGTTATGTTACAGAATGAAGACAATTTCTCACAATGCAAAAGCTCAAAAATTGGTATTTATTATCAATTTAATTCTAAAGTCACTTTTCGGGGTTCAATTCATTCCGACATAATACCGTTTGAGGCGAAGGGTCACAATTATTGTGCTCTATCGCTTCAAATGGGTATTATTCTATCTACCTCTCTCCCTAAATAGTAACGCTTAATGATATCAAGGTTACAATAATAATTTGTGGCGTCAGATTGTCAAACGTTGAATTGCACTAAAATTAGGTTTTTGAAAAAAAGAAATAGATCTAGGTCTATCTATCATTTAAATATTTTTGAAAATGTCTTTTACTCAGAGATGACGAAATCAAAATGGAGTGAGGGGGGGATAAAATAAATGATTTCTTACAATCTTGAGTGTTGGAATTCGACATTTGATCCGAACGCGTACTCGCAAGCTCGTGCAGTGGTTGGGAACACGTCCGAATTTTTTTAAAAGCAAGAGTATAATAATCGTATATTCTATCAAGTGCTGAAAGATGAATGTATAAAAAAAAAGATGTCAAAAGGTAGACTAGCTGAAAGACTTTACGTCCCGTTTTACTTGGCGTATGTTTTTTAATTGGTTGGTGATACAATTGGGGACAATTTAGCCAAAGATTGTATCCTTTGGGAAAGTAGAAAACGGTAGGGGCTGCCTGAAGCCGGTGATCGTGAAAATACTAACGAAAGAGTGAAAATTGAGAGGCTTCGTATGGGAACAAAACAGAAAATGGACGTTTCGGGAACAAACCCTTCGTCTTGTTATTTTGCATTGAATTTTTTCCACGTTAATTTGTGTATGGTTGTGCTGACGAAGGGTTTGTACCCTTATCCTTTGGGAAGGAACTTGACAAATACATTAAGCAACATTATTCAGATGTGATTGGTGGTGATATTTATAATATACGCTTTACATGTAACTTGGAGAGTATGAAATAGAATTATGACTCTTTGGGATAAATTACACCCGCTAATTGGATTCAGCAGTCTGATGTCACGCTTTCCGGCAACGGCGGCCATCTTGGTTCTAAACAAAGAAAATCATTACTTTTTATTCTTCATGCTGGCTAGAACTTTTCATATGCCTTGTGATTAGAATGTGTAAAAGTCAAAACATGATCAAATGTATGTTTTTTTTCCCTCTGGATACGCTTTTATGCTCGCCGGAGAAATATTTCATACGGGCGTTCGCCATTGTTCCGATAGTTTAGAGCCAGTGTTACTAAGTTACCATGCGTCATTAGGAAGGAAATGACGTTACGACTGTTGAAGAGTATTATTATATCTGTATCATATATAAGATGGAAACCTTGCAATGCATCTGCTGACCTTCTAAGACTGCCTCAAGTAAGTAAGTAAGTAAGTAAGTAAGTAAGTAAGTAAGTAAGTAAGTAAGTAAGTGGTAAGCCTCGCAGTCCGAATGACGCTTGCTGAGAATAGTGTGAATCAGTCATAGTCGATGAGTATATCTGCTTTCTCCATCCATGTTGTTAATTTCCATATTTGTATCATATATAAGATGGAAACCTTGCAATGCATCTATCTGACCTTCTCAGACTGCATCGAGTCGATGTCATTCATTATCTGGCGGTGAGAGTCGATACCACTTCATTACTGTGCCCATAAAGAATCGATACCCGTATACCCGTGTGAACGTGTCCAGCAATGCAGGCTGGTCAAGTAGTCGGACCACTGATATTCGGGTATGGAGTTTCCTTGAGAGACCGGATAATCCCGGATGAAAATTAATTATACAATCGCATATTCAATACTTTTGGATCGAAAAGCCAGAGCTGTAGGGAGGGTGGAGGAAGTAAGGAGGGAGGGAGGGAGCGGGGAGGGGGAGGGGTGGGGGGCGGCGGGGGGGGGGGGAGTCTTAGCTTCCATCAGATTCAGCCAATAGCGTCGGAGTTCATCCGCCCCGGTTCTGTAACGTGAAACTGACGGACACCAAAAATTGATTGTTACCATGTGGATAGGACATTAATATATCGCAGAGCAATTTCTACATATTATATAAAAGTTGATAATTCTCTAGTCAGAACGGGGAAAAATATCCGAAAAAGGACAATCGTAAACTGAAAAAATCACGATTTTTCTTCTTTTTTTTTACAGAATTCTTTTACTTCAAACATCGATCAAGTGATGATATTCAAATTATCATTATATATGCGGCTAAAACTGAGACTTTTAAAATAATTTTTAGGTTTATGAACTTTTGACAATTTGAGGATCACCTTATTCCATCAAACTTCAAATGGATTAAATTACCACTGACCAAATTGAAGAAATTGTGACTCACCGTCTCTAAACGGTGTTATGTCGGGATGACTTGGGTGCCAAAAATTGAAATTATTGACAAAAACACGAAACTTTGGGTTTGTTTCGATGTGTTATGTTACAGAATGAAGACAATTTCTCACAATGCAAAGGCTAAAAAATTGGTATTTATAATCAATTTAATTCTAAAGTTACTTTTCGGGGTCCAATTTATTCCGACATAATACTGTTTCGAGACTACGAGAAAACACGTGAAATGTAATGTTAAACGAAAAAATATTTCATTGTTTTTCTATCTGATAAACCGAATTGTTATCGTCTCATTGTTGTATTAGTAGTATAAGTAGTAGTAGTAGTATTAGTAGTAGTAGTAGTAGTAGTAGTAGTAGTAGTAGTAGTAGTAGTAGTAGTAGTAGTAGTAGTAGTAGTA
>NC_088366.1:61993044-62003044 GCF_034508935.2 Berghia stephanieae | reverse complement strand
CATTAAATCCATCGTTTTCTTCAAGTCTCAGGTTTCAGCCATTTTGACGAGTTGAGTGTCAATTGTGCGGCTATGTGGTCTAGTTGTATGACACTCGCTTTCGGATGGGAAGGTCCTGGGTTTGAGCCTCGCTCGGCGCATAGTTGAGTCCTTGGAAAAGGCTCTTTCCTTACATTATGCAATCACCGTACTCAGGTGTATATTGAGTACATGGCCGTTAACAGCGTTGTCTATATCAGAAAAAAAATAACATAATATCGCCTAACAGGCGTCATCGTGTCTCGTTCTACATGTTATGTGTTGCTGTTGGCCAGGGACCCTTTGTAAAGCGCTTTGAGCATGTTTAGTGGATATTGCGCTATATAAAAAGCTCTTGGGGGGGGGGGGAGTATTGATCAATATTTGAAATAATAATTTCTGACCATATTTCATTTTACAAAATATGTTTTGTTTTGAACGCAACCGTTTTCCCATCCCATCATCTCACCATAGATCTATAAACATTTATAGATGGCCAAAGGGGTTATGTAAAATCGATAGGAAAACATTATATCCATCGTTTGATGGCTCCGTCTAATTTATTTGTGGAAATAACATTATCAAGAGATGGTCGGTTGTCCCATTTTCATGCCAGGGAACTTTTTCAGAAAAAAATATAACTTGGTGGAGAGGAAGGATGATGACATTCATATTGGTTATCTTTCATTATTGTCGTCATTGTATTCGGAACCGACAGTATTTTCATCATTATCATTATTGTCGTCGTCGTCGTCGTCGTCATCATCATCATCAATATCATCATCATCATCATCATCATCAGCAGCAGCAGCAGCATCGTCACCATCATCATTATCATCATCATCATCATCATCATCATCATCATCATCATTGTCGTCGTCGTCGTCGTCATCATCATCATCATCATCAGCATCGTCATCATCATCATCATCATCATCATCATCATCATCATCATCATCACCATCATCATGAACTAAACAATTACAACAACCACTACCTCCACCAGACAAATCATTAACACAACCACCCTCCCTACTCAATGCGAATTAAAACATCTGGACACTAGAATGATGATGACATACCATGATATCAGGATTATGAAATCACTCTCACCATCACTTTACCACAACACTACCACCACCAACACCACCACCATTACCATTACCACCATCACCATTACCGCCACCTCCACTACCACCACTACCACAATCACCCCACCACTACCTCCACTCTACTACTCACTTCGAATAGATAATATACCATGATATCAGGAATAAAAAATCACTGTTATCATTATCACCATAAAAATACTACCACCACCACCACCACCTCCACTTCCACCATTACTACCACCACCACCACCTCCACTTCAACCATTAACACCACCACACCACTCACTTCCACCATTACCACCACCACACCATCACCACCTCCACTTCCACCATTACCACTACCACCACCACCTCCACTTCACATTACCACCACCACCACCTCCACTTCCACCATTACTACCACCACCACCACCTCCACTTCAACCATTAACACCACCACCACCACCACCACCACCACCACCACCACCACCACCACCACTACCACCACCATCATCACCATCATTGCCACTTCCACCACTACCGCCACTCTACTACTGTCACTTCGAATAGATATAGCATGATACCAGGAATATAAAATCATTGTCATAATTATCACCATATTGTAATCACCAACACCATCACCATCACCACCAACACCACCACCATCACCACCACCATCAACACCACTACCACCACCATCACCACCACCATCAACACCACTACCACCACCATCACCACCACCATCAACACCACTACCACCACCATCACCACCACCATCAACACCACTACCACCACCATCACCACCACCATCAACACCACTACCACCACCATCACCACCACCATCAACACCACTATCATTACAATCATCACCATCATCGCCACTTCCATCACTACCGCCACTCTACTCATTTCGAACAGATAGATATAGATATACCATGACACCAAAAATATAAAATCATTTTCATCTTTTCACTATAATAAAATCACCACCATCACTACCTCAACTGACACAAGCTCCGTCACCACCACACGATCACCACCATTTCCACCCTCATCACAACCACCGCTTCCACCCTCAACACAACCACCACCACCATCACCACCACCACCACCACCACCACCACCACCACCACCATCACCACCACTTCCACCACCACTACCACCACCATCACCACCACCACCACCACCACCACCACCACCACCACCACCACCCTCATCACAACCACCACCACAACCACCACCACAACCACCACCACCACCATTTCCACCACCACCACCACCATCACCACCACCACCACCACCACCACCACTTCCACCCTCATCACAACCACCACACCATCATCACCACCACCATCATCACCACCACCACCACCACCACCACCACACACCGTTTCCACCCTCATCACAACCACCACCACAACCACCACCACAACCACCACCACCACCATTTCCACCACCACCACCATCACCACCACCACCACCACCACCACCACCACTTCCACCCTCATCACAACCACCACCACCATCATCACCACCACCATCATCACCACCACCACCACCACCACCACTTCCATCCTCATCACAACCACCACCACCATCATCACCACCACCATCATCACCACCACAACCACCACCACCACCATTTCCACCACCCCCACCACCATCACCACCACCACCACTTCCACCCTCATCACAACCACCACCACCATCATCACCACCACCATCATCACCACCACCACCACCACCACCACCACCACTACTCATTTGGGATAGATACATCGAGGACAGTGGAATGATGATGATATACCATGATACCAGGAATATAAAATCGATGGACAAAACCAATGTCCTGCAGACTAATGGACAAAGGAAGATGGATCGGGACACAGCAACGCCACCGAATGGGGATGGAGGGTGGAATGGGGGGGGGGGGGGGTCCAGTGTATGGGGTGGTTGAGGGTGAGGACGAATTTATTGAGATGTATTGAAGAGGGGTTGGAGCTGGCAAGGTTGGGGTGGGGTGTAGGGGTGGGAGGGGGGGGGGGAGAGAGAGATAGTATTATTTGTTTGATTCCTAGATAGGACATCTACATTAATATAGAAATGGAACGGGTGGGACGACAGTGTGGTGTAGTGGGATGGATGGAGAGAGAGAGAGAGAGAGAGAGAGAGAGAGAGAGAGAGAGAGAGAGATAAATGGATAGATAGATAGATAGATGGCTGGATGGATGGATCAATAGACAGAGAAGCGTCCATAAGACTAATAGATAGATAGATAGATAGATAGATAGATAGATAGATAGATAGATAGATAGATAGATAGATAGATAGATAGATGGCTGGATGGATGGATCAATAAATGGAGAGGCGTCCATAAGACTAATAGATGAAGATAGAGAGAGAGATAGTGAGAGAGAGAAAGAGAGGGAGAGAGAGAGAAAGAGAGAGAGAGAGTGAGAGAGAGAGAGTGAGAGAGAGTGAGAGAGAGAGAGAGAGAGAGAGAGAGCTGACGGCTAATGAAAGATTTTGTTACAGAGGATTCAGAATGACAGTTTCTTTGTTTTTTATGTTTTATATCATTGCGGGGGGTAGGATGGGGTTAGATGTAGGGTTTTTTGCTTTGGGAGCCTGGAGACAATAATAGGAGGGGCCGGGGGGGGGGGGGGAGAGTGAGGTGGGTGGTGGGGGGGGGGAGGTGGGTGGTGGGTGGGGGGGGATGTGATTGTGGATGGGACGTCTTACATCAATATGAATTTACGTGGATGGTGAATCGCATTTAATCAAATTTAGCACCAAAAAAAAAAAAAAAACCCATCGAAATTTGGGTGAAATGTTCTGAGAGAGATGATGATAAAATGGCAATGAATGGTATTCTGAAATTTAGTGATCATCATCATCATCATCATCATCATCATCATCATCATCATCATCATCATCATCATCATCATCATCATCATCATCATCATTATAATTATCATCATTATCATCATTATCATCATCATCATCATCATTATAATTATCCTCATCATCATCATAAACCATCATCATCATTATTAGCATCATTATCATCATCATTATCATCACCATCATCATCGTCATCATCATCACCACCATCATCAAAAATCATCACAATAACTATATTATTTGCCAAGAAAGAAAGAGTGGCAAAGACAGTCCTCATTTATAGTTCTTCAATCATAAATTATAATATTATTATGCTTACTATTCATCCGTCCTATCAGCTCAAAAAAAAATATTAATATATTATCTATCCCTCCAACCAAAACAACCCACAACTCTCTCGATATCCTTCTTGTCCCATCCCACTCAACAAACACCAGCTTTGATCAACAGCATTCGCTTCACCACCAGCAGCAGAAGCAGCAGCAACAGTTATTGTATTGGAAATTATTATTATCATAATCATAAACTACTACGACACGGGGAAATATGAGTGGTCTGGTTATGTGTGTGGCTCCACGTGCCTATTCGCTGGCTGTGTCCGTTCATTCGCTGTAGCGGCCATACGTTCGTCCACGGATCTGGTGAGCCACGCCCGTTCTCATCCACATCCTGTCTTTCCTCCAACTCCATCATTCATAACGATATCTCACTCATAATCATAATCATAATAATAAAGGGAAGCAATCCGCCTAGCCTTGCTGATGCCGGGCTTGTACGGGCGAGCGAGCTCGTCGAGTCCTGTGTTATGTTGTTATGTTATGGTATGATGTTTCTGTGGTATCGGGGTTTGGGCTAGGGCTGGGCGCTATTATAGAACCAATAGGATCGAAGGAAGCAACTGGTTGTTGGTTTGATACGAATATTATTGGTTATTGGATGGATGGAATGTCCACCTATCTCAGACAATAAATTATAAAAGCAAAAACCATGAAATAATAGTGCTCAGCGTTTTGATAAAAGGAGCCACACTTGTCATAGACATGAAACAGTACTGTAGAAGTTAAACAATAATAATTATACTTGAAATGTTTATATATATATATATATATATATATATATATATATATATATATATATATATATGTGTGTGTGTTTTTGTGTGTGTGCGTGTGTGTGTGTGTGTGTCTGTATGTGTGCGTGTGTGCTATGTAATGATAACGTTACGTAGACAGCTCTTTATTTCACAATCTTATATCTTTTATAAGTTCATTCATTTTTTTCTTATATAGTACAATATTAAATTATGTACATTTCAAAATCAAAAAGGCTATAGAGCTAGAAGACATTTCACTTTTTTATCGTTTTAAAGTGTAAATTCCTAGTATTGTTAATAAAATTCATTTTAAGGAATTCTTGATGGCTTTCTACTCACCATTAACTCTTTCATTGCAAACAAGACCAGTTATAAGGACGCGGAGGTAATCTGATGAGAAAAGATTTTCCATATAAG
Organism: Berghia stephanieae; assembly: GCF_034508935.2. Taxonomy (NCBI): domain Eukaryota; kingdom Metazoa; phylum Mollusca; class Gastropoda; order Nudibranchia; family Aeolidiidae; genus Berghia; species Berghia stephanieae. The sequence continues at coordinate 61,997,521 of NC_088366.1, read as the reverse complement.
ACGCCAATTTATGGATAAATCACAACTCTTTTATTTAATTTAAATATATTTTTTTCATTATTTGTGACCCCTCCTCTCAAAACGGTATTATGTCGGGATGGACCAGATGCTAAAAAGTCAAATTATAGTTAAAACTGGTCAAAATATGAAATGTTGGTATTTAGTACAGTGAAATATGATATTCCTTCTTCTCTATAAAGCATAATAAACTCAACTTATGCTTGATATTTCTGGCTACAATTCGATTTTCAACGTCTTAATCATCCCGACTTAATACCGTTTGAGACAAGAGGTCACATTTGATATAAAAAAGGTTGATATAAAACACAGACATTGTTTCTTGAACTAGTAATTTGGCTTAGAGATGTAAAGAGTGAGAGAATGTAAACAAAATAACTAAGAATTTTGGGCTGGAAACATTTTGTTTCAAATTTTGTAGCTTTTTGTGTTCATTTTTCTTCTATACTTTTATCATGAAATATCAAAACATTCCAAAAATATCACAAGAGAAATAAATAGAAACCTAGAACATGATCTAAAAAACATAGAAATAAAAAAAATTAAAATTGAGCTTTATATAACGCAATATCCACTAAATGTGCTCAAAGAGCTTTACAAGGGGTCCCTGGTCAACAGCAACATTTAACATGTAGGACGGGACATGACTCCTGTTAGGCGATATTACAATTTTTCGGACACAGACAACGCTGTTACCGGCCAGGTACTCATTTTACACCTGAGTACGGTGAGAGAATGTGAATAAAGAGCCTTCTCCAAGGACTCAACTATGCGCCGAGCGCGACGCTCGAACCCTGGATTTCCGATCCGAAAGCGAGTGTCATACCACTAGACCGCATAGCCGCATGATAAGGCTGCGTAATTCAATCACGTCCCTTTTTATGCCATTCACAAAATAAATAATGACAACTCCATAACCATTTTATATACCTTTCTAAAGATGACATGATGTAATCTCACTGATTTCTCAAACGTCATGTTGGAAGATGTCAACTGTTTTGCCGGTGAAAGAAATCCAGGGAGAAAATTATACTTTTTGGTTCTGGAAAGCAATAACTTCAAAATGTTTAAACTTACATTTGAATGTGGTCGGCATTAACATTGTCTATCGCATAGTTAGTAATAGACTCCAACAGTCGTGACGTCACTTCCCTCGTAATGACGCATACTAACTTAATAACTGGTTCTATACTACCGGTACAATAAAATACTTCTCCGACGAGCATAAAAGTGTATACATAGGAGAAAAACATTATAAATCTGATCATGTTCTGACTTTTATACATTCTGATCACATTATGACATGTGAAAAAGTTCTAGCCAGCATGAAGAATAAAAAGGACCGATTTTCTTTGTTCAGAACCAAGCTGCTGGTTGCTGGGCGGACCTGACATCAGACTGTTGAATCCTATTTAGTATTAAGTAACAAAGACAAAGCTCTCGAACAGGTCAACACTAAACGCTTTTTTAAAAATATTGTAAACCAAAAAAAAAAGTTTGAAATCTTGTAAATATCTATACATAAACATAGACCGCAATGCACATCCATTTATTCTTTACAAAATAAGTAATTATTTTGGATCATTTTTCAACAAATACTTTTTTAGAATGAAGGTAAATGCAAATTACCATAGTAATATGATAGCAATGTTTAAACTATAATTAATAAGTCAATTTTTGACCAATCAAAACATGGAATTTGTGACACACCTTCACACGTGCTCGGACAAATATAGTTGGTTGTTTATAAACAATAACGTGAATGAAATCGACCTCTCTCTGATCATTGTTATTGTTTTTATACCGTCAAATGTGTGACTAGGAATGGAAATCTCAAAAAAAAAAAATTAACAATGACGCAAAATATTGTCAATTACAACGATGTTAAACTAGATAGGCCCATAAGTGGGTTTGAATGTCAGATCTGTATATATGTACACGTCGGCTTCAAAGGATCTTTAATTTTCAAATTCTGACTCTATGTCAGAATTTTTTTAAGTCTATAAATTACATTTTTCTCACCAAACTCATTTCAACACTATATCAAATTGACCCATTGGGTCTCATTTCAAATATTTGTATTGATTACACCTCACAAATAATTACGTCTTGTTCTTACATAACATTTATTTATCTACATGACAAGGTCTCTCACATTATGACGTCATCTAAGAAAGCTCTCCTATCGTAAACACTGGACTTATTCTCCATAGCGTCTGGGTATGTATAGATTATGTCCCCTTGTCATCGATTTTTCCCTTCTCAATCTCCTGTAAAGAAAAGTCTCCCGCTGCTTTCAAAATAATGTAGGCATCTATCCACGAACACGGGAAATCGGTTAAAGGGAACTTTAAGATAAATATTTTATTTAGCCAGTAAAATATTTTTTTTAATTGAGCTTTTATATAGCGCAATATCCACTAAATGTGCTCAAAGCGCTTTACAAGGGGTCCCTGGCCAGCAGCAACATTTAATATTTAGGACATGACGCCTGTTAGGCGATGTTACAATTTTTTCGGACAGAGACAACACTGTTAACCATGTACTCATTTTACACCTGAGTACGGTGAGAGAATGTGAGTTAAAAGCCTTCTCCAAGGACGCGACTATGCGCCGAACGTTTGTATCATGCTATTGAATTAAGATCAGGGTCCATTGTCTGGTTCTCGTGCAATTAGTTTTTAATTTCCATTTCTACAGTCCTTCTTTCTTTTTCTTATGATAAAGGGTAGTCTGGCCTTCACTAAAGGATTGTCAAGCAACATTGCGGATACATAATAATTTGTCATTTCCCACTTTCCCGTTTTCCCGGGACGGAGTCAAATGGCCAAACCAGTGTTTTTGTGATTTCCTAACCTATTATATAGAATCCTTACATTTGTGATTTGATATAAGCTCACGTCATCTCTGTCACGTGATATATATATATATATATATATATATATATATATATATATATATATATATATATATAGATCCATATGATTATTATTATGATGATGATGATGATGATGATGATGATGATGATGATGATGATGACAACGACGACGACGATGATGGTAATGATGATGATGATGATGATGATGATGACGACGACAAAGATGATGATAATGATGATGATGATGATGATGATGATGATAATGATGATGATAGTGATGATTTTGATGACGACGACCACGATCACGACAACGATGACAATGAATGACTCTGCTATGTTTAATTTTCCTTTCTCAAAACACAAAGATTCGCGAGATAGAAAAGTCGTTTCACGCCTATCTGAAGTCAACAATATATATAACAACTCAAATGTGTCACCAAATCACGCGTGATTTCACATCACACATTCGTGAAGTGTAAACTATCACGATATCTGATTTAAATTTATGGTTGTTGAAGAGCTTTTCCATTTCAACCATCCTTGTGGTGAACAAGCCAAAATGTGACCCTTCGTCTCGAAACGGTATTATGTCGGAAGGAATTGGACCCCGAAAAGTGACTTTAGAATTAAATTGATAGTAAATACCAATTTTTGAGCTTTTGTATTGTGAGAAATTGTCTTCATTCTGTAACATAACAAATCGAAACAAACCCCAAGTTTCGTGTTTTTGTCAATAGATTATTCAATTATAAATCCAAAGTTATCCCGACATAATACCGGTGAGTCACAAATAGTTTGTAGATGGATATTAGACTTGCGCGACATTGGTATGAATTATTCAAAATATCTGACACATTTTAGCTAAACAATCACTTAGCTCCAACATGTATAATATTCCATGTTATTCCACCCTACCCCTCTCATTGGAAAATCCTTCTTTTTACTGGCGATGAAATTATCTAATTGTGTCGCAACACTGTAAAATCCGTTTAAAACATGAAAACAAAATGTAAAAAAAAAAATAACATATCTAACTGTATTTTATAATTTTTATTTACATTGTAAAGCTTTTTGAGAGCGTGTCTGTTATTGAGAAAATCTCATTTTGCTTACTTTACCTATTTATATATTGAGCTATAGGGATTGTAGCACAGATTTACGATGTATTCTCTTGGATGTGTGGCTATGTGGTCTAGTGGCATGACACTCGCTTTCGAATCGGAATGTCCTGGGTTGAGTCCTTGAAAAAGGCTCTTTACTCACATTCTCTCACCGTAAAATGAGTACCTGGCGTTAACAGCGTTGTTTCTGTCCGAAAATATTATAATATCGCCTTACAGGCGTCATGTCTTGTCCTAAATGGTATATGTTGCTGTTGGACAGGTTCCCCTTGTAAAGCGTTTTGAGCACGTTTAGTGGATATTGCGCTGTATAAAAAGCTCATCAAAAGCTCAATTGGATGACGAGGAGAAAAAGTGTAAAACAAGAAGAGAAATAAAGAACTAAATTCTTTGATATTTTACAAATTATAACAATATAATATCATAATATCATAATGTAAATGTTGCTGCTCGAAGCTCG
>NC_088366.1:61978044-61988044 GCF_034508935.2 Berghia stephanieae | reverse complement strand
GAAGGGAGAGAAGAATGATGATGATGATGATGATGATGATGATGATGATGATGATGATGATGATGATGATGAGGAGGAGGAGGAGGAGGAGGAGGAGGAGGAGGAGGAGGAGGAATTTAAAGAAAAATAACAAGAAAAAGCAGGAGATGGAATGGAAGAGAAAGAACAAGAAGAACTAGAACAAGAGTAAGAACAAATTGTTTAACCTTTCTTTTCTTTGAAATTTTTCAGCCTTTTTTCAAAACCTCCAACAAGGGAGCAAATCGGTAAAAAAATAATTCAAATTATTCTAAAACCTGCTTCTGAATCCTAACACGACCGTGAGATTTCCAGACAAACAAGCCAGAGACAGACCAAGAAAACAATGGTGTGACAACATCTTAAGGTGGGAAGAGAGAGGCTCTATGACTAGGGTTAGAGACGATCTTTTTTGGGATCGTGGATAGGTCATACGGTAGAGTCACTCTCTCCCCGGCCAGGCGGAGTTGGCGTACCAGTAAGGTCGCGGGTTCAAACCCCCATCACCGCCGCGAAACTTTTATTCTCCATTTTCTTCTAGCACTTTTCTACTCACTTCATCTCTTGTTGTTATCTTAAGGTTGACAACTATCCCCTTATACACATGTCCCTTACCAGATCATTGAAGCACACCACCCTAAAGATGCTCCAACACGAGAATTTTTGACTAACTGGTTTAACCCAATGAAACAGTAACACACCACTTGCTTGAATAATGTCAACCTCTTGAAGACCTCAGATGCACATTCCTCCCACCAAATCCAAGCATCAGAAAAAACACTTTATAGTCACCTGGAACAACTACAAAAGACGTCTAACTTCTACGAAAGGGCTAGAGCTCAGGTGGTCGCTGGTTCGGATAAGTAAGTAAGTAAGTAAGACTAACTGGTCGAGAGGGGTCCAAGAAAACGACGATGCAATGACATCTGAAGGTCAGGTGTAAACATCTCCAGACATACAACATCCAATATGTCCACAGTCGTTGCATGTCCCTCGACTTATGTACACTGCCCCAGAATAACAACCCCAGGCAGACCACGAAGGCATCTACCACCAAGGACCCCCATTTCCGCCTTTCAGCTGCATGGACACCGGTCTTATTCTAGGTCAGGCAATCCACTTTCAATTCTTTATTAATTCATGCATCTCCTCCAGGTTCCCTTGGTTCTGTCCCTTCGTCTTTTGCCATCAGCAGTCCATGGATTGCAGTTCTTGGCAAAACAATTGTCCGATTTATAGCTGTAGCTGCTATAATCACTATATAATATGTGGGAAGAGTGGCATGCTCTTACATTATTCTGCTTCCGGCGTTGTGAACTTGGGTTAAACACTTTAAACATTTAAGCCTCCCATTGTTAGTATTATTATTATTATTGTTATTATTATTATTATTATTATTATTATTATTATTATTATTATTATTATTATTATTATTATTATTTATTATATTATTATTATTATTATTATTATTATTATTATTATTATTATTATTATTATTATTATTATTATTATTATATTATTATTATTATTATTATTATTATTATTATTATTATTATTATTATTATTATTATTATTATTATTATTATTATTTATTATATTATTATTATTATTATTATTATTATTATTATTATATTATCATTATTATTATTATCATTATCATTATCATTATTATTATTATTATTATTATTATTATTATTATTATTATCATATTATCATTATTATCATTATTATTATTATTATTATTATTATCATTATTATTATTATTATATTATTATTATTATTATTATTATTATATATTATTATTATTATATTCATTATTATTATTATCATTATTATTATTCATTATTATTATTATTATTATTATCATTATTATTATTATTATTATTATTATTATCATTATTATTATTATTATTATTTATTATTATTATTATATTATTATTATTATCATTATTATCATTATTATTATTATTATTATTATTATTATTATTTATTATTATTATTATTATTATTATTATTATTATTATATTATTATTATTATTATTATTATATTATTATTATCATTATTATTATTATTATTATTATCATTATTACTATTATTATCATTATTATTATTACTATTATTATTTTTACCATCACTCAGTCATCATCGTCATTACTCATCATTATTATCGTCATGTTGGTGATGAATATTAAATAAACAAAGAGGAAAAACTACGGTGGACATAAAAAAAGTGAAAAACAAAACAAAAACCCCCTTTCAGGCATTATATTACTACACATGATGCCTCATTCAAGCATGACAAAGATCATCATCATCGTCTCCATTTGAAATTTCTCATGGAGATGTAAATTAGTTGTTATGATATTCTTTGTAACACCCTCTCCAGTTTGTCTGTTTAATTACTTCAAATAGTGGAAGAGCGTGTCTGCTTCTGCCCTACAATGACAAAAAGACTATTTTCTTAACTCACTCAATCCTAGAAATTTTTGCTACATTTCAAAATTGGAGAAAAAAAATGTATGCGGCTATGTGGTCTTGTGGTATGACACTCGCGTTCGGATCGGAAGGTCCTGGGTTCGAGCCTCGCGCTCGGCGCACAGTTGAGTCCTTCGAAAAGGCTCTTTACTCACATTCTCTCACCGTACTCATTTGTAAAATGAGTACTTGGCCGTTAATATGAGATTTTATTTTCTGGTTAAAATGTGAGAAAATATGTTGTGTCGTGGTAAAAATTCGCAACGGCTCTCCAGCTCATTTTTGCTCAGGGTTATTTTTTTAAAAACAAGTATTGCTACTGGGCTTAATGAAGCGATGCCTACAACAAAGGAGAGGTCATCTAGTGCTTGGAGTCCGTAGTTATGGTACTCATCTGTGTAAATGCCCATAGACAAGTAACATAGTTCATAAAGATGGATTAATATTGAAAAGTCCTCTAAATTTGGATGTCGCTCACAGCAATTGCTTTTGAACTCCTACTACTAGGGTAAAATCCTTCAGGGAATGTATGTGCCTCACCGTCTATAAACGGTACTATGTCGGGATGACTTTGGTGCAAAAATTAAATTTATTGACAAAAACATGAAACTTGGGGTTTGTTTCGATTTGTTATGTTACAGAATGAAGACAATTTCTAACAATACAAAAGCTCAAAAATTGGTATTTACTATCAATTTAATTCTAAAGTCACTTTTCGGGGTCCAATTCATTCCGACATAATACCGTTTCGAGACGAAGGGTCACATATATAATGTGATCAGATCATTCGTTCTCGCTTTGGGATGAGCTCTAGATAAATCAGTTGGTAAAGCATTCGCTTCACACGCAAAAGAATCTGTTCCGATCCAGGGTGCAGACGAGATGTTTGTTGTTTTACTCCTTCCCCTCCAACCTACCCTCCTACCCTGCCCTCTAAACAGTAAATTATGAGAAGCTGAATTTTTATCAAATCTGACGGAAACTACATTGTGATTGACTTGCGTCCTATCCTCGGGGTAGCAAACAATTGCTACTGTCCGTAAAACTCCACTGAAATCAGAATAAAGTCCGGCTTCATTGGTACAAAAAAACTAAAGGCAACCTAAAATTTCTATTTCTTTTTTCCATATGGGCGACATATTTTACTTATTCCACCCCATCTCCCTACATAGTAACATGTAATGATATCAAGCTTTCAAAAATAATTTATGACGTCAGATTATCAATAGATAAATTTTTTGGTTTGTTTGTGTTTCAGGACGATACCAAATATGGGAACATCCGCTGTCCACTTATAAAGAATTCGACATTGCTGTCATGTTTGTAAAATTAAAACAAAAAATGAATTAGAGATAATTTTGTAACGCATTCTTCATACAATATTAAATGGATTGACCCAAATCACTGGAATAATATAGTAGGTACCTTATCAAAAAGCAGGTAGGGGATAAAATCGTTTGATTAGAATTTTTTTTAATTTAAAAATTTTTTTTTTTTTTTGGGGGGGGGGGGGGGGTGGGACTCCTGATAGCTCTGTAAGGCACTCACTCACTTCACACGCAAAAGAAACGGGTTTGATCCTGGGTGCGGTCGTATTATGTTTCTGAACCCCTCCCTACCCCCGCCCCGCCCCCCCGCCCCCCCCCCCCCCTTTCCACCTACCCCATTTCCTTATGTCCACCTTCCAGTGGATGTTAAGCTAACTCTGTTAGATCTCCCCCTCCATCCTCCCTTCCCCCTTCTCTCTCTCTCTCTCTCTCTCTCTCTCTCTCTCTATCTCTCTCTTTGTTTCTCTCTCTCATCATCATCTCTCTCTGTCTCTCTCTCTCTCTCTTTCCCTCTCTCTCTCTCTCTCTCTTTCCCTCTCTCTCTCTCTCTCTTTCCCTCTCTCTCTCTCTCTCTCTCTTTCTCTCACTCTCTCTTTCCCTCTCTCTCTCTCTCTCTCTCTTTCTCTCTCTCTCTCTCTCTCTCTCTCTCTCTCTCTCTTCCATCATCTCACCCCACCCAATGTTAATCAACCCAACAAACAGACAAAAACAGGGGTGGCTATAATTTCTATCATGATGTCAACTGTCAGCACAACCGGAAAGGGGTCGAAAGGGGTACGAACGGAGGTCACCAGGGGTCACGGGTTAATCGCAAAGAGTTAACTCGATCATGAGCCCCTCTAATTCGGTTCATTGCGCACGCGCAGACGATCTGTGACACGCGCACGTGCGGGATTAACTCCCCCTAGGGGCAATTGAATGAGAAACGAGTCGCTGGAATAACAGAAGTCCGGAGCACAATTATTAGATTTTCATATAATAATCATGCTGCTAGGGGAAGCAAGAGATGCTCATGCTATGCTTTGCTATGCTGGTTGGCTATTCTATCTCCATTCCTGCAGCACTTTGACAAAAAGCATCTTTTTAAAATTTGGCCCGAAAGGATTTACGCTAACAATCAATAAATTATAAAAACCCTCAACTTTGTACAAATGTTTTAAAACTGAGGTTTAAAAAAAGAAGTCTCAGGTTTGAAAATTTAAAAAAATGAGTTGAGAACTAATTCTATTGATTTAGTGTTGAAGTAAAAGTAATTTTATTTTTCTAGCCATTTAAAAAAAAATAAAAATAGTGGTTTGATCGAAAACGGCTGCACTGCAAGGACAGTTGATTTGCATGTGTTGACTGAAAGCCGATAGCCTTTTATGGTAAATCGAATTATTTTGGACCTTTCGAATACATTATTTTTTCTTCTTTTCATTTTCATCTTTCTCCGTCACTAGATTTCTTTTTTTTTTTTTTTTTAGAACCAACCTTGAAATGCCAATGTTATGTTTTTGGTGCCGATATGAAACATGCTTTACTCTCATGACGTGGTATGACACTCGCTGTCGGATCAGAAGGTCCTGGGTTCGAGCCTTGCTCGGCGCATAGTTGAGTCCTTGGAAAAGGCTCTTTACTCACATTCTCTCACCGTAGTCAGGTGTAAAATGAGTACCTGGCCGTTAACAGCGTTGTCTTTTGTCCGAAAAATTGTAATATCGCCAAACAGGCGTCACGTGTTAAAGCTCTTTTTTTTCATCTTTCTCCGTCACTAGATTTTTTTTTTTGAACCCAACTTGAAATGCCAAGGTTATGTTTTTGGTGCCGATTTGAAAGATGCTTTAGTCTAATGACGTGGCGGGTATAATGTGGCCTTGGATCAGAAAGTTCTGGGTTCGAGCCTCGCTCGGCGCATAGTTGAGTCCTTGGAAAAGGCTCTTTACTCACCGTAGTCAGGTGTAAAATGAGTACCGAGCCGTTAACAGCGTTGTCTTTGGTCCGAAAAATTGTAATATCGCCAAACAGGCGTCGCGTGTTAAATGTTGCTGTTGACCAGGGACCCCTTGTAAAGCGCTTTGAGCACATTTAGTGGATATTGCGCTATATAAAGCTCAATTATTTTTTTTCTTCTTTCTCCGTCACTAGATTATTTTTGAAACCAAACTTGAAATGCCAATATTATGTTTTTGGTGCCGATTTGAAACATGCTTTAGTCTAATGACTAATGACTTGGCGGGTATAATGTGGTCTTGTGGTATGACACACTCGCTTTCGGATCGGAAGGTCCTGGGTTCGAGACTCGCTCGGCGCATAGTTGAGTCCTTGGAATAGGATCTTTCTTTACTCACATTCTCTCACCGTACTCAAGTATAAAATGAGTATCTGGCCGTTCACAGCGTTGTCCTTGTCGGGGGAAAAATGTAATATCGCCTAACAGGCGTCACGTCTCGTTCGACATGTTAAGTGTTGCTGTTGGTCAAGGACACTTTGTAAAGCGCTTTGAGCACGTTTAGTGGGTATTGCGCTATATGAAAAAGCTAAAAAAAAAAGGAATAATATCCTCAACATTAGTATGTAAACATTTTTACTAAATAATGACCCACCGTCTCTAAACGGTTTTATGTCGGGATGACTTGGGTGCAAAAAATTGAATTTATTGACAAAAACATGAAACTTGGGGTTTGTTTCGATTTGTTATGTTACAGAATGAAGACAATTTCTCACAATGCAAAAGCTCAAAAATTGGTATTTACTATCAATTTAATTCTAAAGTCACTTTTCGGGGTCCAATTCATTCCGAAATTGTCTTCATAACAAATCGAAACAAACCCCAAGTTTCATGTTTTTGTCAATAAATTAATTTTTTTTGGACCCAAGTCATCCCGACATAATACCGTTTCGAAACGAAGGGTCACAAAAAAGCAGGATCAGGGTGTGATAATGAATTGTTTGTAGTTGATTAGGATTATGATAAAAGGCGACATTCACTAAATCTATTGACATGATACAAACATGCTAAAACATGTTCTGTGTTTTGGGGATTTGAGTTGAATAAGACGACATCAATGGGGTAGAAAGCAATTTGGTTTGTTTGGGTTTCAGGTCGATAACAATTATATGGGACATCTGCTGCTGTCTTCTTATAAAGAATTCGACATCATCATCATCGTCGTCGTCGTCGTCATCATCATCATCATCATCATCATCATCATCCTCATCATCATCATCACCATCACCATCATCACATCACCATCATCATCACCATCATCATCATCATCATTAATATCACCATCATCATCATCATCATTATCATCATCGTCGTCGTCGTCATCATCATCATCATCATCATCATCATCATCATCATCATCATCATAATCATCATCATCATCATCATCATCATCATCATCATCATCATCATCATCATCATCATCATCATCATCGTCGTCATCATCATCATCATCACCAACATTATCATCACCACCACCATCATCAAATTCATCATGGGAACATCCGCTGTCTTCTTATAAAGAATTCGACATCATCACCACCACCACCATCATCATCATCATCATCATCATCATCATCATCATCATCATCATCATCATCATCATCATCATCATAATCTTTAAATTGTGTGATATACAAAATAAATCTGAATGATAACAGTGCTGGTTGGATTGTAACGAATGTGACGATTTTCCTATGGTTGGTGAGGAGAGGGTTAAATTGATCGAAAGCAAAACAAAGATTTAAACGGGATAGTATTTTATTTGATTTTTTAATAATATTTTAATACATGAATGGCCCTTCGAGTCGTAAGTCTTTGGAAAAGACTGTTTACACGTAGCATTGTCTCACCGTACTCAGGATTAAAATAAGTACTTGGCCAGTTACACCTTTGTCTATGTGGAAAAAAATTATAATAATGCCTAACAGCGACGGTCAAAATCTCTCCTACCTATATATAAGAGGCTCTGTTGGCTTGGCACCCATTGTAAAGCACGCTGAGCATATTTAGTAGATATTACTTACTACTTACTTAATCCTCTTCTGGCCTTGAGGCACATAGGGCATCCACCAGACATCTCCATTTTTTGCGATCGGCTGCTTTTGCGGTGGCTGTATTCCAGGACAGGCCTGCTTCCTTTAATTCTTTCTCCATCGTCCTTCGCCAGGTTTCTTTGGGTCTTCCCCGCTTTCTCTTCCCATCTGCTGTCCAGACAAGGCTGTCTTGGGAAGTGACCCTTTTTCCATTCTGGCCACATGACCCAGCCAACGCCATCTTCTTCTTTTTATTTGGCTATCAATGCTAGTGCAGTCAGCTTTCTTTAATAGATCCACTGTTCTTATTTTTGTAGGCCAAAATAAATTAAAAATTCTTTTTAAACACTTGTTCTGAAAGGCTTCTAGTTTCTGTATTAAGGAGGATGTCCTTTTCCAGCTTTCACTTCCATAAAGCAGTACACTTAAAACATTGCTCTTGTATATTTTCAGCTTTGTCTTTCTCATTATTTGCTTTGATTTCCAAAGTTTTTCAGCATGCCGAAAGCCTGGTTTGCCTTTTGAATTCTGTGCTTGATATCGTGTTCTGCATTTCCGTCGTCTGTTATTTTGGATCCGAGGTAGGAGAACTCTGTTACCTCTTCAATTATATGTTCATCTATCCTAATTTCACTGTCATGTTTTGGATTCACCCTAATGTACACAGTCTTATCGAAATTTATTTTCAGTCCAATTTTCGAGGCTTTCTTGTGTAGTACGTTTAGTTTCTCTGAGGCGTCTCTGTGTGTACTGGAAACTAACGCGATATCATCTGCGTAGTCTATATCTTCCAGAAAAGATGTCAGTGTCCAGCGAATGCCTCTCTTCTTACCATCAATTGTATTTTTCATGAGCCAGTCTAGAGTCAGGATAAACAGAAGCGGGGAGAGTATGCAGCCTTGTTTTACACCAGTTGTTACATTAAAGCTGTCTGTTAAATTGTTACCACAGATCACTTGGCATTGGTAGTTGCTGTACATTGCTTTGATTAGGTTGACTATCTTCATCGGTATACCATAATGGCGGAGTATTTTCCACAGGGACTCTCTGTGTAAGCTGTCAAAGGCTTTTTCAAAATCGACAAAAATGGTGTAGAGGGGGCTGTTCCATTCAATGCTTTGCTCCAGGATTTGTCTCAGGGTAAATATGTGGTCACTACATGACTTCCCTTTTCTGAACCCTGCCTGCTCTTTTCTAAGAATGTTTTCAATGTGAGGTGAGATTCTTTTCAGAAGGATTCTATTAAAAATTTTGCTCGTTACGGACAGGAGTGTGATTCCACGCCAGTTAGCACAATTTCCTAGGTCTCCTTTCTTGGCTATTTTATGGATGATGCCTTTCTGCCAATCCTCTGGTATTTCTTCCTTTTCCCAAATGTTGGTGAACAGTTTACTGAGAATTTTGGACATTTCTTGCGAGTTCGCTTTAAGCATTTCCGCAGTGATTTTGTCAATACCTGGGGCCTTGCCATTTTTTTGTTGTTGTATTGCCTCGTGCACCTCATGCTCAGTGATTGGACCAAGATTAACCTCTACGTCCCTTTCTGCTTCTGGGATATCTGTGTAAGAAGATGGTCTGGTCTGTTCAGAAGGTTTGCGAAATATTCTCTCCATCTTTCAATTTTCTCCTTTTCGTCTGTGATGACACTACCATCTTGGGATTTTAATGGTTTCTCTTGACCATAACTTCTGTTTCCCGAGAGCTTTTTTGTGATTTTGTATAGTGTTTGTGTGTCGTGTCTTACAGCTGCATTTTCTGCTTCAGTTGCTAAATTTTCTGCAAAATCTCTTTTGTCTTTCCTTGTGGATTTTTTCACTTCTTTATCCTTCAATGAGTATTCACTGGATAGCCTTTCTTTCAGTCGGGGGGATTTAGCGTTCAGGAGATTTAGTTTGATTGATTTTCTTTGGTTAATGAACTCCCATGACCTTGCTGATATCCAATTCTCTGGATTGGATTTATTGTGTCCTAAGTGTTCAGTGGCACTTTCCTGCATGACGTGGTTGAAATCTTGGATTGTCATGTTTGTAATATCTTGTATTGCACTGAATTTGTTTCTGACTGAGATATTGAAATTGTTTTGGATATCTGGGATTTTCAATTTATCTGTGTTGAAACGTTTCTCCTTCTGTTTTGCTATTTTTGTTTTCATCAA
>NC_088366.1:61968044-61973044 GCF_034508935.2 Berghia stephanieae | reverse complement strand
TTCTATCATGATAAAGGTTATTATCATCGTTTGATCGACTAGAAGTTTGACTCTTTCAGGGTAAGGATCTAGAAGCTTCTCAATCAGTCACGAAAAACAAAATGGATGGATGGCCAGTTTTGAAAAGGAGTCTCTTACTCCTACTCTAACAGAATAATAAGAACTGAGACAGAGTGAGTCATCTGTACAGTTGGTTGTCTCGAAGTGAGTACCACAACTACTATCGTTGTTGTCTTGTCTTAATGAATGAGTAGGAGATAGCGGCACGACATTAGATTTCTAATACGTCATCCCAAATAAGGAAGGGAACTGCACAACAACTATACTCTTCTCCCACACTCTTAGAAAAAACACATTTTGAAGAAAAAAAATTTGGCCAGAAAACTCATCCTTTAAATTATTTTATATCGATCGATTTAAAAGTCCCTCATCTTTGTCGAAACCTAGAAAACACATATGGAGTCTCTTACCCACTTCCTTGTGGTCCCAGGTTTGAAGAGTTCTCGACAACTGTCTGGGTGAGGGTCATTTTAATCGATATATGAATGAGTCTTTGTTATTTTTGTTTGTTTTCTTTTTTTTTCTTTTTTTTCTTGTTGTTGTTTTGTTTGTTTGTTTTGTTTTGTTTTTTTTTTGTTGTTTTTTTTTTTTTTTTTTGGGGGGGGGGGGGGGGGGGGCGAGGGTTGTTTTTGCCAAAATTATTTTAAGGTTTTTTGTTTTTTTCTCAGATAACGACAGTTTACTGTACAATGACAAAACGCTTTTTTTCCACTTTGGCCAGAAATCTTTTACTTCAAATTTCGATTGATAAAGTTGTTCGCATCTTGTTAAAAAAAAAAAAACAACTGACACATCTTTGAAAGTTTCACTTTTGAATGAAAAAAAAAAGAGTATAAAAGTCTCAGGGTTGAGAATTTCTGACAAGTTGAGAAACATTGTAATCAAATCAGTACTTGGATAAAAAAAAAATTTCTATTCAAAATCGTGTTTTGTGAGACTACGACAGTAAATAGTGCAATCACTGTGTGGGAAATAAAGGGTGATAACGGGCGTGGGAATAAAACTAAAAAAATTGAGTCTTTTCTGAGGGTTGTCTTTTCCTACACTGCCTTATGTGTAGGGAAACGTATGTTGTGGTTGGGGAGATAAAGAGTGGGAGAGGGTATATGTGACCCTTCGTCTCGAAACGGTATTATGTCGGAATGAATTGGACCCCCAAAAGTGACTTTAGAAATAAATTGATAGTAAATGTGACCCTTCGTCTCGAAACGGTATTATGTCGGAATGAATTGGACCCCCAAAAGTGACTTTAGAAATAAATTGATAGTAAATGTGACCCTTAGTCTCGAAACGGTATTATATCGGAATGAATTGGACCCCGAAAAGTGACTTTAGAATTAAATTGATAGTAAATACCAATTTTTGAGCTTTTGCATTGTGAGAAATTGTCTTCATTCTGTAACACAACAAATCGAAACAAACCCCAAGTTTCATGTTTTTGTCAATAAAGTCAATTTTTTGCACCCAAGTCATCCCGACATAATACCGTTTAGAGACGGTGAGTCACATAATATGATTAATTAATTAGAAGAAATAAGTGTGAAACTTTTAGGTAGGTACCCACGTGTACATATATGCAGGTCTGATAGCTGAACCCACCTATGGGCCTAGTTTAATATTTTTGTAATGGACAATGTTTTGCGTCATTTTTTTAGATTTCCATTACAACAATGAGCCCATAAGAAATTGGGTTATCAGACCTACAAATAAGTGCACCTCGGGACGGGCCTATTGAATTATATACCTTGTATCTTACCTTTTTTTCTGGGAATTTTCACATGTTGCATTTTCACTTAATTATTATTATTATACAATAGATGTTCTTGGTTGGTATTTAAACTTCAAGGGTTGAAGAAGGACACTACTGACAACAGCTTTTAAAAGAATATATAGATTTAAAAAAAGAAAGGTCATTTTTTTTTCTTCTTCAAAATGTTAAAGAAAAACCCACAGTGACCTCTTTTTAATGGGCGTGACAACAAAATGGCGACCTTTCATTCCAACTCATTAAATTATCTATTCGTCTTTTTAAATGGTAATTATTTGCTTATTTGCTTCTCTCTTTAGGGCGTTTTTTTGGGATACACAAAATCCCCAATGCTAAGCAAATCAAAGCGTCTCTCTGTGTGTTGCGACAAGTAAATTCTATGTCCCCGGCTCTGGCAAGTAAATTCGCATTGCTTTGTTTACTTAATTTCCCGCCACAATGGACAGACATGGATGTAAACAAACGGCGGATTGATGGGCCTCTCTGGAGATTTCGGGAGTTTTTTATCATTTATTTTGGAGGAGGAGGAGGAGGAGGAGGAGGAGGAAGAGGAGGAGGAGGAGGAGGAGGAGGAGGGACGAGTTACTCATCGTTTGTGAAATCTATTATTTGATAATTGTTTTGTTTTGTTTTTTGATTTTTGTTTTTTCGGGTTTTCTTTTATTTTTTATTTTTTCTTTCTGATTTTTGGTTGTTTTTTAGAATGGGTGGACTTTATTGTATTTCAAATTATGTTCAATCGGATAGATTTTTAAAGTGATTTAATTGTATTGGAGTTAGGTTGTTTTTTTTTTTTGTAGTTGTTGCTGTTGTTGTTTTGTTTTTCTTGTTTGGGGCAGCGTGGCTCAGTGGTAAGGTCTTTGATTCGTACCCGAAAGGTACCGAGTTCGAACACCCGCTTTGTGTGGCATTGAGTAAGTCATCTCGCCCTTGCTCATTTTGTGGCACTGCACTGCGGCTGATGCCTGGGTTATTCCAGTCTTCCCTTGGAATAGACCCTAGAGACAAATTTCCCCTTTGAGATGAATAAAGGGAATTTTTATTTTTATTAATTAATTTATTTTTTTTTGGAATGGGGGTGGGGGTGAAGGTGAGGACGCGGGGTGGGGGGGGGGGATGGTTGGTTTTTATACTTGCTCTAGCACATTCAATTCAGACTAAGTATTATTTGAAGATTCGTATCAAATTATGCCGAGTTGGATTAAAGGGTCATAGATTATGTGCCCATTCTTTACCTTTTTACCCCCCCCCCCCCCCCCTCCTTCTTCTCTCCTCAACGCCCCTTCCATTTCATCTTTCTCAGAAAAAGGAGTAACAAATAACAAATTATCAGAGAGAGCAGGCACTGGTGTAAGATAAAGATAATATGGAAAAAGCAATCAGAAGGTTTGAGGTTCAATCCCAGGTCGAAGAAGGCAGAATTATTTTTTTTTTTTTTTTTTTTGGGGGGGGGGGTTCCTTGTATTTTTCTCTTTGGTTTATCTTGCACTATTTTCCAGATATTTAACTCACTCAATCCTAGAGATTTTTGCTACTTTTCAAAATTGGAGAAAAAAAACTGTATTCAACATGAGCATGTATAAATAGTTTTATTCAACTATCATTAAAATGTAAAAACTAAAAACATTAGCGCTGTTAAATCTCATTTTAGTTTTTTTTAATACAAGAATTCTCTCCAATTTTGAATGGAATCGTGCGTTTTAAAGAAAAAAGAAAAAACAAGGGAAAGGGGGGGGGGTAGGGAGAGAGCGAGAGAGAGAGAGAGAAAGAGAGAGAGAGAGAGAGAGAAAGAGAGAGAGAGAGAGAGAAGAGAGAGAGAGAGAGAGAAGAGAGAGAGAGAGAGAGAGAGAGAGAGAGAGAGAGAGAGAGAGAGAGAAAGAGAGAGAGAGAGAAAGAGAGAGAGAGAGAGAGAGAGAGAGAGAGAGGGGGGGGTGTAAGAAGGAGGATGAGAGAAAAACGTCCTCTTCCTTCCGAATTACCGGAGCGAAATAAAATAATGAAATAAGCGTGGTTATAAGAAAATTAAATCTCCATTATTTATTTTCAGAGATCAATATTATTCAAGAAAATGTCTATAGATAGTATGAAGTTGACGTTACGCTGGTCTTTGTTACTGCTTTTTGCCATCCGCGTTTATGAATAATTCTCACTTAACAGTATTAACCAGACTATAAACGTGCAAGGGTACACACAGTTTTGTGTGTTGGTCCGTTATACTTCCGGAAACAATGCATACTATCTATATTGTAAACCCTCTTCCGCACTAGGACAGGACTGTCCTGGGACAGTCCTGTCCCGAATCTGTAACATATAGAATTTAGAGAAATCTTCCGCACCTATTGGGACGGGACAAAACAGTCCCGTTGTGTCCCAAGCCGTTGTGAAATGCTACAAAATCAACGGGACAGGACTGTCCCAGTCCCGTGTTCATATCGTTTGTGATAGTAGAAAAATATAGCAGACTTCCGCACTAGGACAAAAAAGTCCCAGACTTGGCGGCGCCGTGTCAAAATTGAAAGGCCTGTCTTTATTTCTGCATCCCTAACTACTACTACTACTACTACTACTACTACTACTACTACTACTACTATACTACTACTACTGTTACTTCTGCTGCGGCTAATGCCACTAATATATTAATACCTACATCACTTATATTTTGTATTTATTTCCAATTCCATTGTACTTATTTTCCAACAATAGTCCACACTTTATTTTGGTTCACTTTCTATACTGCATTACACAGTTCCTTCCCGCCTCCCCTCTTTTGACATAATTAAGTATGCACCTTTTATAAATTTCTATTGCTCTGTTTTAATTCGCGCTTCCTCACAAAGTAGCATACAATTTCCTGCCCATCAATGTTTTTGCTTATGCATCTTAACAACGCCACTACCACATTATCTCATTCGTCTGTAGTTTTTAATTCATCATGTGTTGTTGATGAAGGGGAAATCCGAAACGTCCATTTTATTTGTTTTCGTATATTAAACTGAAGCTTACATTCAATTTCACAGTTATAATTTATTTATTTATTTCAATTCTGAATATAAAAAAGCAAGAACAATTCAAAAAATAATTCAATGTGATGAAACCACGTACAGAAGCATAGCAACATAAACATTTTCGGCAATTTAAAAACGTATGTTTATAAATATAATTTAAGAAGTGT
>NC_088366.1:61940544-61963044 GCF_034508935.2 Berghia stephanieae | reverse complement strand
TTGGATCCTCTCAAAGGATGGATGGATGATTTGGATCCTCTCAAAGGATGGATGATTTGGATCCTCTCAAAGGATGGATGATTTGGATCCTCTCAAAGGATGGATGATTTGGATCCTTTCAAAGGATGGATGATTTGGATCCTCTCAAAGGATGGATGATTTGATCCTCTCAAAGGATTGATGGATGATTTGACAAAATCTAAAAGAAATCTACTCAAAAAGAGACCTCACATTATGTGTGACTTTGTGCTCTGGTCTGCTGGCTTGGCACTTAAAATGAATATATATATATATATAATATATATATATATATAATATATATATATATATATATATATAATGATGCTGTACGTTTAGGTAAAATACTCACAACTTTCGCAAGCTATCTTTTTTAACAAAAAACAATCCAACAATCAAGGGACAGAATTATGTGTATATTGCATTCACTCAATATTATGCCCCGAGCTATAGGGAATGAGATTTCAAAACAGATTTAAGAGTAGCGCCCCTTTGTTGGAAGTCGCGTCTTGACAACCGACAGACGCTATCGCCATTATTAGTACCAATCATTAGCGGGAAGTTCAGTAAGTTTAGGAAGGGTTGTCTCATCGTATTGTATTATTTATCAACATCTTTTATATTTTAATTTGTAGTCTACATCATATTTTGTTAACATTTCATAATGGAGAAAACTAAAGAAAAGATCTACGTTGATTATGATATGCATTTTTGTACAGAAATATGAATAATAAATTTTGTATTCGGAGCGCTCGGCTTGTAGTTGGTTTGCTTACAAATAACTTCTCCGCCGGTGACGTCCAATCAAGGGACGCTACTCTTCCGCTAATCTCATTCCCTATAGATGCTGTGCGCTATGTGAAACCTTGAAGGTAAATAGTTTGATTAAAACAGTTTAGAGAGAATTACTCATAAACATAGATGGCAAAAAGCAATAACAAAAGACCTGCGTGACGTCAACTTCGTTCTATCTATCAAACATTATCATCAGCATGTGATGTGATTTGAGTAATCTATGCAATGGTCGTGCACTTACGGAATACAATTGGATTCAGTAGTCTGATGTCACGCCGCCCGGCAACAGCGGCCATCTTGGTTCTAAACAAAGAAAATCATTACTTTTTATTCTTCATGCTGGCTAGAACTTTTCATATGCCTTGTGATCAGAATGTGTAAAAGTCAAAACACGATCAAATTTATGTGTTTTTTTTCCTCTGGATACGCTTTTATGCTCGTCGGAGAAATATTTCATACGGGCGTCCGCCATTGTTCCGATAGTTTAGAGCCAGTGTTACTAAGTTACCATGCGTCATTAGGAAGGAAGTGACGTTACGACTGTTGAAGAGTAGACATCTTTTTCGAATCTTAAGACTGATTGACCACTCAATCGCCCACGTCATTTGGCGTCTGGCTTTCACCTGTATCTTAACGTACCTCGCTGGTTGCTTTCGTAACACGACAAAACGTCTTTCACAATTTTGCCGGAAAATGTTTACTTTATAGATAGGGAATGAGATCAGCGGAAGAGTAGCGTCCCTTGATTGGACGTCACCGGTGGAGAAGTTATTTGTAAACAAACCAACTACAAGCCAAGCGCTCCAAATACAAAATTTAGTATTCATATTTCTGTACAAAAATGCATATCATAATCAACGTTATGCATTTTTGTACAGAAATATGAATAATATTTTTTTTATTTGGAGCGCTTGGCTTGTTGTTGGTTTGTTTACAAAAACTTCTCCGGTGACGACCAATCAAGGGACGCTACTCTTCCGCTAATCTCATTCCCTGTAGTCTGAAGCTGACGTCACTCTAGCCTTTGTTATTGCTTTTTGCCAGCCGCGTGTATGAGTAATTCCCAATAAACTGTATTAACCAGACTATAAACAATGAAGGTTACACATAATTTTGTGTGTTGGTCCGTTAAAATTCCGGATGGCAATGTTTTGAGCTTCTTAGCCTAGCTGATACTATCTATACTATATCAATATATTGAAATGTGTCCAAAAGTCTTAAATCTGAGACTTTTTTGAAATGGTTGTACAATTTTTTAAAAGTTTTTAGTTTGCACATAATATTTGACAAAATAGGCCTTAGAAGTGATTGTGTATGTGTATGTGTTTATGTGTATATATAAATATATATATATATATTATATATATATATATTTATATATATATATATATATATATATATATATATATATATATATATATATATATATAAAGTAGTCCACCGGAGTCATTAAGCCTATGCAACGGAGCTTATTCCAGTTTCAAAAGCGTGGATCGGACAACAGCACTTATTACTTATTATCTTTTTTGATAGTGCGTCTTGTCAATAGCAAAGTACTTTCCGCCAGATTTAGAAGACCCAGCTGCCCAATCACAGTTAGGTGGACTTGGAAGTTTAAAGTAAAATAAAATCCCGACTGCACGACAGGGAATCGATCTTGGTCACTTTGTGTGTGAAGCGAGGGCTCTATCAATTGTGTGGGGTAGTTGCACACATATGTAATGGCTTATGATCGCATAGTGGTGTTTTTCATAGATGGTAGTATTATCCTTTGCGTTGTGTTGTAGATGTTAATAATGACGAAAGAGTTCAAGGGCCGGTGATGATAATTGAATGCACAATATCAAGACATTCAAATAAAAGTCCAGATTCCAAGTTTCATTTCTTACAGTTTTATTTGTTTGTGATAAATTCAAAATCCAAATCATGATAAATTCCAAATCCAAATCAAATAGCATGGTCATAATTCAATCAGTTTCATAAATTCCAAATCCGTAAAATCAGTCCACATGTAAAGTCAATTTTGCCTAAGTAACCATTTTCAATATACGTGGAATATTTCTAAGTCCGTAAAAGCAAATAAATGATGGTGAGCACAAAAGGTTTAATGTGTGCAGCTCATGGTCAAGTTGAATGCAGAATCAAAAGGTAGAATGATCCCCGTTTGATCAGACACACTGTTTTATATCCTATTGTAAACTGTCCCACAATTCCTTTCACCAAAGGTCAGTTTTACGCCTAAATAATCAAAGGTCGTACGCCTAAATAATCCGTACGCCCAAATAACAAATACGCTACGCCCAAATAATATCGTACGCCTAAATGATGAATACCAAGTATAACTTAATGCTTTTATCCCCAAATACCAAGTAACACCGATCAAAGAAAGTAATTTTCTAGTACTCAATATAATGACCAATCCTTTAACTTTGGAACGTAAAACTGTCCTAGACTACTCAATATAATGACCAAGTTTAACTGATATACAAGCACTGTGAACTCATTAAACCCACTTGCTATAAGCTAACTCTCTTACATACGCCCCTTTCTTAGAATTTAAATTGACTTTAAAACAATTTCAATTCAAAAAAAAATTACAGTGAGAGATTAAATATATATGTAATGTCCAACTAAAATGTAATAAATAAATGTTTAAAATGATAATACTTATACCAGTTAAATATTTAAAAACTTTAAACTTTAAATTCAAAAACACCAAAGTTGATTACAACATTCATATATATCAATTATAGGTTTTATAGTATTACAACATTGATAAATTCACAAACATCAAATTTGATTACAACATCTAAATAGATATATATATCGATTATATATTTTTTTTCTTTCAAATTACAACATCAACAGTAAGGTATCTATCATTTAAAAGTGATTAAAATTTAAATTTACCAACACGAAAGTTGATTAAACATTTATATATTTATCGATTATACTTTTTAAGGCATTACAACATCGACAGTAAGATATCAAGTAATTAAAAGTTCAAAGAAAAAAATATCTTTTCACCTTAAATTCCATCTTCATAGCAATAAAAGTGTTTAATTCTCGTCATATCCCATCACACATAAATAGTATTGCGTGAAAAAGGATGGTTCAAATTCCATTTGTGATATACTCACGTTGTCTTATTCAATCTCAAATTCAACTCTATACGACATGGGTGATAATCTCAGCTTCCATGTATGTTTACTCATTTACTGACATATCAAAACCAGTACCTTGTATATTCCCTTATATTGTATGTTTCCATTTAAACAACATTATTACGTTAATTCCAACTTATAATATGTGGTACAAATAATGTATTATAGACATCTAGATCCATATACGAAGGATTACATTTCAATTAGTAATAAAAAAATATTTAAAAATAAATCATAATAATAGCATTATCATCATTTTAAAATTCAAGTTGAAGTTATTATCATTCATTGTTCATTGTTGATGTTTCAATTTTTTAAGCTTTTTAAGTCATCAGGGTGTAGTTTACAACTACATTGATATCAAATTGTTCTTTGTGGTCATCCATCAGAGGTCACATTTCTCAGTAATCCGTTCGTTTTGAGAATGGTCATCCTGTAAAAATTGTCAGTAATTGTTAATTAAGTCATTGTCTCCATTTAGAATGAGTTTTCATGTAATGAAAAAAATATATCAACTATAAGAGTTGAGGTGATTGTATCTAGTCTACGTGTTGCATTGTTGTGTGTGTTGTGGTCACTGAATAGCCCAAATGTCATAAATTCACTTTAATTATTGTTAATTAATTAAAAACTTTTTCCTCTGTAAATGTCTTCGAATTATCACCATAATGTCTTCACATTCAAATATTTAGTGTTTAATAAATAATCAGACATTAGTCTGTCCGACTTGTTCACATCACATATTTAGTGTTTAATAAA
This sequence comes from Berghia stephanieae, assembly GCF_034508935.2. Lineage (NCBI taxonomy): Eukaryota > Metazoa > Mollusca > Gastropoda > Nudibranchia > Aeolidiidae > Berghia > Berghia stephanieae. The sequence continues at coordinate 61,958,308 of NC_088366.1, read as the reverse complement.
TAATCAGTCATTAGTCTGTCCGACTTAGTCATATTTAGTACAGTGCAAATAACTAAATAAGTAAAATCTAACACAGTATGTGATTGTGGGCTGTTACTAAAGTGACCAACTTTTGCAATTAGTGTGTTGTATTTGTTCGAGTCTTTTGAATTTGGGACGAAAAAAGACTCTACAGGTAGCAAACGTATGCTTAACCTGTTGGGTTGTTTCTTGGTCTTGTGACGTCGCTGTAATCCATTCATCTCCGGCATCTGGGTCGATTCTCCTCGTAGATATTTGTGGTTGTCTTGTGTATACGTTGAGTCTCATTGTAGATGAAATTGTAAAAATTCAAGATTAACTGTGTGCGAGATCTTGAATTTAAATGAAGTTTGACTTATCCAGCAAGTCAAAAGAAAGTTGTGAACTCAGCCATGTGTTGACAAAGAGTTCGTGTGTAGTAGTCGACAGAGGTCGTGTGTTGTAATTGTCTGTGTTTGTTGATCGAGTTCTAATGAGGTGGCATGTGAGTACACACCAGGTAGATGATGTAATCTGTAGAGTACCGGTGGGTGACGTGAGTCCAAACACCAGGTAGATTATGTAATCTTGCAGAGTTCCGGTGGGTGATGTGAGTCCACACACCAGGTAGATGATGTAATAATAACGTAGTCTAGTAGTGTATGTAGTAGGGTCGAATAAGGTCAACAATATTTTCGTTATTTGAACGCAGGTTGTTGAATATCATACGATAATGAATCCAAGGAAATTGCTCATGTGGCGTTTTGCGATAATTTTTCCTGCATTGTCTTATATACATATATAGCCTTTATCTTTACAATGATACTAAGGCAGGCTTTATTATAATATTCAATGTTTATAAGTTGTAGATATGGGTGCTGCACACTTGTATATTAACATAAGTTTAAATTTGAATACGCTCACCACTGCACATGAAGGAAGTAATATTGTTCACAATTTGACATCATTTTGTACAAACAATCGTATCTTGAACGTTTATGTAATTATTGACGTCGTACATCGTTGGGTATTGTTGTCGTAGAAGTGAATACAAGTAATCCAATTGTTCAGTAAATAATGTAAATATAAAAAAGGTTCATGGAAGAAATCTGTGTTGATACAGATATTATTTTATGAATTCTGTCAAGTTTGTATAAGTTGAAAGGTACGATGTAATTGAGGTTGTTGTGTAGTTTGTAGTCTGTAGATTGTGTTGATTCTGGACGTATCAATGGCGTAGTGTTTTGTCGAGATTGTTACTCCATTTCAATGTATTCGTGGATAGACCAAAGGGATTAGGACATTTCCCGACCTATGTTGTGGTTGTGTTTGAGTTGCCTCTGTCGTTGTCATCAGCGTTCCCGTTATGACCGATGGTTGCAAGTGTCCTCTTTCGTGATGACTGTATCATGTTTTAGTGCAAACACTACTTCTGCCTTTGATTAACTCGAATTATTCCCCTTAGAAAATCCCTAATTTAATGAAATATGATTTTGTTTATGTTATCGTAGCACTTCCTACCATTTCAACTGATTGCCGAATGATTACACACTTAAGATTTGACAATTGAACATAACTTCTTCAACTCAGTTACAAATTTTATGATATAAATGTTAAATTCAAACCACGCAGTAAATATTGATTACAATTACAACAGCGAATCTATAGGAGAAAAATATGATAATCAAAATATTCACAGAAACGATATACACTCTGGTCAATAAAAATTCAATGTTTCGCGCCTTTGCCCTCGGCTTATAAAAATATTCATATAACTCATTGCGACGTTATCTCGCGCCTCTTAATATAGCATTGATAAATGTGTGCGTTTTAACCACGCGCATCGTATTTATAAAAATTATCCGCCTTCTGCATCATTTCATGTTAAACCATGCGCTTTAATCAAACGCAAAATAAAATATTCCCGAACGCCTCATTCCTGCGTCTCGTAATTTAAATCGTGTGCACTTTAATTACCGCGTCTTACATCACTGCGCTTATTTACCCACTATGCATTTACAGCAGTTTACCGTATGGGTTACTTATAATTCGCTGATTCTTAACAAGTTAACCACTTGTGTCACAAATATTATCAGCTCACATGACATGGTAATGCATTTTCAATATTTTGTTATTCTTCCGTAATAACATTTTAACTCCCATTACAAGACATCAGTCTTTCATAATAATTAATACTCCGTCATTTTATTTGTTCTCCGACTTTAAACCAAAAGTCCGTTATTCCGTTACTATGAGAATATGTCTCCTTTTAAAAATCACGATGAAACGTGTTTCAAAACAAAACTAAACAAAACAACGATTGACTCATATTCCGCATAAATCATTTCAACTTAATTTCCAGTGATAAAATCCAAATGTCTTATGTAATCTATTATAACGCCATGTCTCATTACACAAGTAAATAAGCTCTGTTGTCGATTACTTGGCTGCGTTAACCACACATTTATTACCAAGAATACAAACAGATATAAAACTTTGCTCTTTGTCATGAACCCATGAATCTCAAAGAGTCAATATCAACCTACCAATTCATCCCTAATGACGGGAGAAAAATATAACCAATGATGTTGTAATATAACAATAAATACCATAAGACATTTTTCAATTATCAAAACTTAGAATTTACGTGTTTTTATTGCCATCGTCTTCTTGAGTCATTTTGACAGAAAATATAACGTAACAACATTAAATAATGGACCAACTGTTTATGTAATTCCAACAGTAACATACAAAAATTGAAATAAAAATCGACACATCTTTGTTACTGATATTAACAAAACATTGCCATTAACGGTACAAATTAATATTCGAAGATTTGTTCCGAAACGCCCGATTATAAGTAAACGCATTTTCATTTATTTTGAAAAATAAAACGCACTAAAATATTCATTTAAATTCTGCAATTTTTCTTCATCTCTCCCTCTCCTCTTTTTAAATATTTAAAATACATATAGCATCAATATGATATTATTATTATTATTATTATTATTATTATTATTATTATTATTATTATTATTATTATTATTATTATTATTATTATTTTGCCGTTCTATAATATATTGCTTTTAGTTTTTAATATATTTTCTTGTTCCATCTATGGTTCTTAATTTCAATATTATTTCGTTTAATTTTTTTTTAAATACCGTCTTTTATCGGAATTTTAGGAATCATCTATAATTTCAATAATTTTTTTCAACATTTCATTACAAAAAATTATACTACTTCACCTTCAATATTGATATTCATTTTCTTTTCCAAATAAAAATATTTTCCTATCTGTTCACAATTTTCACTTCAAAATTCGAGTCTCACAAAAACTTCAATATATATTAACACCGCAACAATATACATTTCTTGTGTATCCATGGTTCGGAATAATAACATCTTTACATCATGGTATCACGGCTCCAAATAAAAATATATAAGAATCCTGAGTCACGACACCAAATAAGATACATAATGTGGGGTAGTTGCACACATATGTAATGGCTTATGATCGCATAGTGGTGTTTTTCATAGATGGTAGTATTATCCTTTGCGTTGTGTTGTAGATGTTAATAATGACGAAAGAGTTCAAGGGCCGGTGATGATAATTGAATGCACAATATCAAGACATTCAAATAAAAGTCCAGATTCCAAGTTTCATTTCTTACAGTTTTATTTGTTTGTGATAAATTCAAAATCCAAATCATGATAAATTCCAAATCCAAATCAAATAGCATGGTCATAATTCAATCAGTTTCATAAATTCCAAATCCGTAAAATCAGTCCACATGTAAAGTCAATTTTGCCTAAGTAACCATTTTCAATATACGTGGAATATTTCTAAGTCCGTAAAAGCAAATAAATGATGGTGAGCACAAAAGGTTTAATGTGTGCAGCTCATGGTCAAGTTGAATGCAGAATCAAAAGGTAGAATGATCCCCGTTTGATCAGACACACTGTTTTATATCCTATTGTAAACTGTCCCACAATTCCTTTCACCAAAGGTCAGTTTTACGCCTAAATAATCAAAGGTCGTACGCCTAAATAATCCGTACGCCCAAATAACAAATACGCTACGCCCAAATAATATCGTACGCCTAAATGATGAATACCAACTATAACTTAATGCTTTTATCCCCAAATACCAAGTAACACCGATCAAAGAAAGTAATTTTCTAGTACTCAATATAATGACCAATCCTTTAACTTTGGAACGTAAAACTGTCCTAGACTACTCAATATAATGACCAAGTTTAACTGATATACAAGCACTGTGAACTCATTAAACCCACTTGCTATAAGCTAACTCTCTTACAATTGAGCTATCGGGAACCCCCAGGTCGATACATAGACCTTCCAAATTTGATTTACGTGCTCAAATGTAACCCCTCGTCTCAAAACGATACTAAGTCGGGATGATAGAGATGCTGAAAATGGAATTTGTAGCCAGAAATATCATGCGTTAGTTTATTATTAAGCGTTTAGAGTCTGGTGTCTCGGAGTTATAGCGCAATATAAGTTTTCAGCATTATTACTATTATTATTATTATTTATTATTATTATTATTATTATTATTATTATTATTATTTATTATTATTATTATTATTATTATTATTATTATTATTATTATTATTATTATTATTATTATTTATTATTATTATTATTATTATTATATTATTATATTATTATTATTATTATTATTATTATTATTATTATTATTATTATCATTATTATTATTATTATTATTATTATTATTATTATTATATATCATTATTATTATTATTATTATCATTATTATTATTATTATTATTATTATTATTATTATTATTATTATTATTAATATTATTATTATTATTATTATTATTATTATTATTATAGAGGAGAAGGAATATCATATTTTAGTGTGCTAAATACCAACGTTCCATATTTTTGACCAGTTTAACTATAATTTGACTTCTTAGCATCTGGTCCATCCCGACATAATACCGTTTTGAGACGAGGGGTCACAAATAAGACGGGTCAAATGGTCATCATTCACGTCATTATAATATACGACCTAAAGATGACCCACTCTCGATGCACCGTGCACCATGCACCATGCACTATGCGCCCACCTCATAGATCTATAGACAAACTCACTTTCCATTTCTCAGCATATTATTCACCCAAGCTATTAAATACCACAGCTGGGTGCACATGCATTTACGTTACTCACTCACGCTGACCATTATTACCTGCTGCTGATGCGGTCAGTATGCACGTGCGTTTATTGACTGACCACTTATCCTAACTCATACAATGGCCCGTAAACCTTGGAAATTGATCGTTTGTCATCTTGGCTTGGACATCAACGCTACCTGCGGCTCCTATAAGCTTGAACACTGACTAAACACCTTTCTTTCGTTTCATTAAGAAATGCTTACTTTTTTTAATAAAATGTTTAAAAATGAGATTTTATATAGCGCAATATCCACTAAATGTGCTCAAAGCAGCGCTTTACAAGGAGTCCCTGACCAACAGCAACACGTAACATGTAGAACGAAACATGACGCCTGTTAGGGGATATTTCAATTTTTTTATTTTTCTGTTTCTTCAAACAATGATGAGAAATATCGGGTATGAGATTCTACACAAAAACCCTCCGGTAGTAAGTTATTTGGAAACATGTATGAAAAACTCTCTTCCTTCTCCGTCAACTTCTACCTCCTCGTCTTCTTCATCTTCTTCCATCTCCTCCTCCTCCTCCTCCTCTTCTTCTTCTTCTTCTTCTTCTTCTTCTTCTTCTTCTTCTTCTTCTTCTTCTTCTTCTTCTTCTCTTCCTCCTCCTCTTCCTCCTCTTCCTCACCCTCCTCCTCCTCCTCTTCTTCTTCTTCTTCTTCTTCTTCTTCTTCTTCTTCTTCTTCTTCTTCTTCTTCTTCTTCTTCTTCTTCTTCTTCTTCTTCTTCTTCTCTTCCTCCTCCTCTTCCTCCTCTTCCTCCTCTTCCTCCTCTTCCTCACCCTCCTCCTCCTCTTCTTCTTCTTCTTCTTTTTCTTCTTCTTCTCCTCCTCCTCCTCCTCCTCCTCATCATCATCATCGTCATCATCATCATCATCATCATCATCATCATCATCATCATCATCATCATCATCTTTCTTACGAATACCGTCTCAACATTCTCTAATTTCTTATTCGTCAACGGTCATCTTAACTATTTTCCACAATATTATAAAAAGAAAAAAAAAGAAACAAAAAAAAAAAAAAAAAACCCAAAAGAACTCCCACCAGGCTTCAATGAACAGTGTTGAATATTTCAGATATTTTTCTGGAACATTCGCCATTCCAAGAAGATTGCGACGAACGCTGTCTCGTCAACAGTCCAGCCATGCCACCGGTCCTGGATTCTGCTGTCATCCCGCGCCCCCCCCCCCCACCTCCCCACTACACAAACACAGTCACACAAACACACACAAACACACGCACACACAGCGCAATCTCCGGCACGCGAAGAAAATTATCATTTGAATAATTGATGATTTTGTTAAAGAAAAAAAAAAAAAAAAAAAAAATAAGTCAAGGAATCGAATAGTGTTCACACATCGCTGAATATGAATCTTGTATCACACGCACAACAGCGTCAACTAACCGTATCGTCATAATGGGGCTCTGCCCTATTCAATTCCTGTATTTTATATTTTCATTTCCGATTGTTTAGAGAATGATAAATATATGATTATCATTCATTGCCTTGTCCAGCACAGCTATCTAGCTAATCATTTTGTGCTTTATGACCATAATTGCTTCATTAGCCTTCATTAATTAGCTTCCATTCCAAAACGTTCTATCTGAGTGTTCGAAGATCAAATAAGGGGATGATGACACGTGATAAGGACAAGGACTTCAGTCGTAGCCTTCGTTAACTTAAAAATGACGCCAGTCTTTGGCGACAAAAGAAAACAAATCTACACTCAGATTTTAGCCATCGTGAACATATAGAGAGAATGCGCTTGGCCAAGGAGTTCACAACATTGCCACCCGGAAGTATAACGGACCAACACACAAACTCTGTGTAACCATGAACTTTTATAGTCTGGTTAATACAGTTTAGTGAGAACAACTCACAAACGCGGATGGCAAAAACAATAACAAAGGCCTGCGTGACGTCATCTGCATACTATCTATAGACCAAAGTCAGACTGATATAATTGAGTGAGAGTTCATCACCTACAACCTGTCTAGAACAAAAAAACTGAGTGACTTCAATTCCGTTCCTACTATAGATGAAACGAAATTGGATTCAAATAGTCTGATGTCACGTCGCCCAGCAACGGACGCCATCATGGTTCTAAACAGAGAAAATCGGTACTTTTTAATCTTCATGGTGGCTAGAACTTTTCCTATGTCTTGTGATCAGACTGTGTAAAAGTCAAAACATGATCAGTTTTTTTTTTCTCCTCTGGATACGCTTTTATGCTCGTAGGAGAAGTATTTCATGAGGGTGTCCGTCAGCCATTGTTCCGATAGTTTAGAGCCAGTTACTAAGTTACCATGCGTCATTACGAGGGAAGTGACGTTACGACTGTTGAAGCGTATTGCGTTCCTACTATAGATGAAACGAAATTGAAGCCACTCAGCTCTTTGTTTTTAGACATACAGCCATGTTAACTATCAGAACTTCCTCAAATTTTGTTGATCAAGATTTATAAACGTTAAAGGTTATACACAGAAAGTGTGGTGTGTTGGTGCGCTTTATGTGGCTGGCGGATGTCATGAGTATTTTAACTAAACGCATAGCATCCATACCTTATCAACCCGACCATACAGCCCCTTCACCCCCATACCCCACCCCCGGGGCTCTATCACATTATTAACCCCCATCTGCGACGACCTGCGAGATGGCTGAATTGAGCACTACTGTACAATGTACAATGTTTATTATAACTGCCTCGTCCAAGGAACAAAAGACGGCAGTAATAAAAAGACGTATGGCCCGCCCCCGTGCATAATACATAAACTTCCCATCCATTTTTGGCCATTTGTCCTGTCATAAGGAAAATACATCTTCACAAACCCGTCTGCTATAAATCAACCGGAATGGTCTTGTGGTTCCAGCGATTTGTCCGACCCAGGCGAGGAGAAAAAGAAAATGATCATAACGGCAACAAAACCGTCTTTTAACGCATTAAGATTTTACGCCCCGGAGACGATGATGATGAAGAAAATGGAGAGAAAAAAAAAAAGAAGAAGAAAGGAATGAAAAATAAAAGAATTGAATTAGACTGGCCTTGAGTTTAAAAAAAAAAGTGTATTGGTTGTTATGTGAATTATTGTAGGATGTCTGTAAAATGTCATTATGTCAGTGAAACACAGGGAATAACTTGTGTAAGATGGCTGATATAATATAAAGTTTGATTTATGAACCCTAATATATATATTTATATGTGTGTGTTGTGTGTGTGTGTGTGTGTGTGTGTGTGTGTGTGTGTGTGTGTGTAACTTAGGTGTGCACCGATCCATTTGCAACAAAAATCTTTAATCTTTAAATTTATTTTTTTGGTCACTGTCTGAAGAAGTTTTTTTCATTCCCGAAAAGTTCCGTGCTGAAAAAAATGATTTAATGAATTAATTTTATTTTTAAAAAAATTTTTGGGGGGGGATGTTTGTTTGTTTGTTTGTTTTTTGTTTTTGTTTTGTTTCTGTTTTTAATTTTGTTTTTGGATCTGCCAGAGGCTGTTATCTTCAGTGTTTGTCCACATAATCTTGACGCTTCGTATTCAATTTAACAAAATCAAGCGATTTTGAGCGAGGTCAATAGTCGAATAGCTCAGGATAATCGCAAAATGTCAGCCCCCAATTATCGTAACCTTGGGTAAAGCACTTTAGTAACTGCATTATGCGACTAGCCCCTAGTTGTAGATTGTCAGTGACGTTATTGTAAGAGCCTTAATACAATGGAGAATGGAGCTAGAAGATAGAAAGAGATTGATAGACAGAGACAAAAGAGAGGAAAAGGAGAGAGGGAGACGGGGAAAAAGAGTGTGGGAGAGAGAGAGAGAGAGAGAGAGAGAGAGAGAGAGAGAGAGAGAGAGAGAGAGAGAGAGAGAGATATACACAATGAGAGCTGAACACATGAGAATACAAGATACATTTTTAATGAAGTTTCTACCACCCTCAGATCAAAAATTCTTTGGGTGGCCGATGAAGCGTGAGGGAGGCAAATGATAATTCAGAATAATTTAGAGCCTTATGTACGTGATGCTGAAATCACGAAAGCATAGGACGATAAAATCCAATAGTTTTCATCCCTGGGAAACATTAATTTGAACAATGCAGTCTTTAGTGATTAGCAATAATATAATTATAATTGGATCTGTTTTCTATTATTACTTTTTTTCTATTAAAAGAATTATTTATTCTTTTTGTTTTATTGTTTGAAAACGTGTTTTGCTCTTCTTGCTTAACTACTAAAACTAAAAAAGACCCAACCCCCCCCCCCCCCACCCCCCGCCCAACAACAAAAGAAAAAACTCAAGATTGTGAGCTCATCTACTCGTAGAAAGAACAATCTGCAACCTTCAACGTTTATAGTTTGATTTGATTAATACCAATTAGAGACAATTAATCATTAAAACAGCTGTCTAAAACCAATAACAAAGCGCTTTACAAGGGGTCGCTGGTCAACAGCAACGTTTAACATGTAGGACGGGACATGACGCCTGTTAGGCGATATTACATTTTTATCGGACAAAGACAATGCTGTTAACGGCCAGGTACTCATTTTACATCTGAGTACGGTGAGAGAATGTCTGTAAAGAGCCTTTTCCAAGGACTTATCAATGCGCCGAACGCGAGGCTCGAACCCAGAACCTTCCGATCTGAAAGCGAGTGCCATACCACTAGACCACATAGCCGCACGTTTGATCCACATCATCAATTTGCCCAGCTTGATTTGATCCACACTCTTGTGTTCCAAAGGCTTGCACTGACCGTATCCAATATTTCGTGTTATCTCCCTTTGCCTATGTGATCTTTTTGTCAAAATCTCGTACGCCATCAATCCTTGGTGCAGAACTGGATGTGTGCGAAGCCACCGTTAAGTTATAGATAGAATGCGCGTGGCCAAGGAGTTCACAACATTGCCATCCGGAAGTATAACGGACCAACACACAAACTCTGTGTAACCATGAACGCTTATAGTCTGGTTAATACAGTTTAGTGAGAACAACTCACAAACGAACTGTCTATAGATAGAATGCGGTTGGCCAAGGAGTTCACAACATTGCCATCCGGAAGTATAACGGACCAACACACAAACTCTGTGTAACCATGAACTTTTATAGTCTGGTTAATACAGTTTAGTGAGAATAACTCACAAACGCGGATGGCAAAAACAATAACAAAGGCCTGAGTGACGTCATCTGCATACTATCTATAGCCTGACACTGAAATCCAAAAGGACTGGCAGTTTGACGTCATTATTTGGTTTTTGAACCGCCAAGTAAGTTGTCATGGAAACAAGTGATCCCATTGGCTGAACTATTGAATACAACTCACGATTTGTTTTCTTTTGTGTCCAAAGACTGGCATTCTGACGTCATTTTTTGGCCAGTGTCTTCGATCGCTACGATATGTGTGTGTGTGTGTGTGTGTGTGTGTGTGTGTTTGTGTATGTATTGATAGTATGCGCTTGGCTAAGAAGCTCATAACATTGCCATCCGGAAGTATAACGGATCAACACACAAAACTGTGTGTATCCATGAACGTTTATAGTCAAGTTAATACAGTTCGGTGAGCATTACTCATAAAGGCGGATGGCAAAAAACAATAACAAAGACCTGAGTGGCGTCATCTTTGAACCATCTATACGTTCGTAACCATGTGATACTATGTAATATGCATGTTTTTGTTTTAAAGTGAGTAGTACTTATACAATAGAATGTGAGTATTTTTGTTTGCTTAGTATAAAATATTATCGTGCATGTACCTATTGGCGTGAGATTGTGAGTATAAAAACGATTCCATTTTTATGAGTTATAGTATGTAAATTTATGTTTTTCTTTTTTTATTATTATTATTATTATTATTATTATTATTTTATTATTATTATTATTATTATTATTATTATTTATTATTATTATTATTATTATTAATTATTATTATTATTATTATTATTATTATTTTGTTGGGGGGGGGGGGTTTGGTCCTTTTTGTTTGTTTGTTTGTTTTCATTTATTTTGTTTTGTTTTTGTTTTTTTATTGTTTGTTTATTTTGTAAGAAATCATTGTATTTACTCTACACCATAACGCAATGAAATCAACCCCAAGTTCCATACCTTTGGCTAGAAATTCAATTTTCTACATTTAGCTTCTCCTGTCATGAAGGGTCAAATTTGTTTCCTTGAGAACTAACTACAAACGAAAACTCGCTTTACACTTTCTTTCTTTTCGTCGCCGTTTATTTTTTTAGGGTCAGTCGGTGTCATCATATAAATGAATTTAACGAAAGCGAGACTCGAACCTAAGGACCTACTAACTTTAGATGGTGTTGTGATTTAATTGTAGCCATCGTAAAGTGATAGATAGAATGAAGATGACGTCGCTCAAGTCTTTGTTATTGTATTTTGCCATCCGCGTTTATGAGTTGTTCTCACTAAACTGTATTAACCAGACTATAAAAGTTCATGGTTCCACATAACTTTTGTGTTGGTCCGTTATACTTCCGGATGGCAATGTTGTGAGCTTCTTAGTCAAGCGCATACTATCTATAGCCTGACACTGACCAAAAAATGACGTCAAAATGCCAGTCGTTGGCCACAAAAGAAAACAAATCGTGAGTTGTATTCAATAGTTCAACCAATGAAATAACTTGTTTCCATGAGCACTACTAACGACAACTCACTAGGCGGTGCAAAAAAAAAAAATAAATAATGACGTCAAATTGCCAGTCTTTTTTAGGTTTCAATGTCAGGCTATAACATAACGATGTTGCGGTTCAAGACTGTACCGCTCCACCACCATACATAAATTGGAGCTGCCATATCGCCCGGATTTCCCCCCAGCCTGCCTTGTTGATTTATACTTTGAGTGTCACTTTCTGTCGTTCTTATCTCCCCTGATTATCGTCCGCTCACCTTTCAACCTCACTTTCCACCCATCTCCCTGCTATGTGATTTAATACATGGCTTATAATAATATCTCCCACTTTGTACCTTACGTGCCTCAGTACTCCTGTCTTTGGATCCTTCAACATCATAAGAAAAGGTGGTATATAAATTTATATATGTAAATATATCAACATTCATAATATAGCGCATTTCACCAGATTCACCATAGTCATTGCGCTTCATTTAACTCATTCAATCCTCGAGATTTTGCTACTTTTAAAAATTGGAAAAAATGTATTAAAAATGAGCATGTACATAGATAAGTTTTATTCAACTATCATTAACATGTAAAAACTTAAAACCATTAGCTTTGCTACTACGCCTATAATTTGTCTCAGAAAAATGTAATAAATAGGCATGGGGTAAAAGTAACCCGGGTAAACTATGGATATAGTCGGTGTTAGGGTTGAGTGAGTTAATCCAACAACTGGTCATTTGGAAATGTGACCCTTCGTCTCGAAACGGTATTATGTCGGAATGAATTGGACCCCGAAAAGTGACTTTAGAATTAAATTGATAGTAAATACCAATTTTTGAGATTTTGCATTGTGAGAAATTGTCTTCATTCTGTAACATAACAAATCGAAACAAACCACAATTTTCATGTTTTTGTCAATAAATTCAATTTTTTGCACCCAAGTCATCCCGGCACAACACCGTTTAGAGACGGTGAGTCACAAATGTGCAGGACGTGACCTGTAAAGCGATATTACAAATTTTTGAGACAGACAACGCTGTTTACGTACGGCCAGGTACTCATTTTACACCTGAGTTTAGTAAGAGAATGGGAGTAAAGAACATTTTTTCCAAGGACTCAACTTTTGCGCGGTTCAGAGCAGGACTCGGAGGCTTCATGACCTATTGGGTTCGAAGGCGAGTGTCATACCACTGTGCGGCTATGTGGTCTTGTGGTATGATACTCGCGTTCGGATCGGAAGGTCCTGGGTTCGAGCCTCGCGCTCGCTCGGCGCATAGTTGAGTCCTTTGAAAAGGCTCTTTACTCACATTCTCTCACCGTACTCATGTGTAAAATGAGTCCCTGGCCGTTAACAGCGTTGTCTTTGTCCGAAAAATTGTAATATCGCCTAACAGGCGTCATGTCCTGTCCTATATGTTTGATGTTGCTGTTGACCAGGGACCCCTTGTAAAGCGCTTTGAGCACGTTTAGTGGATATTGCTCTATATAAAGCTCAATTTTTTTATATTATTTTTAATACCACTAAACTACAAAGCCGCACAAGGGTCTCCGGATAGCTCAGCCGGTAGAGCACTCACTTCACACGCAATAAAGAGACCCCTCCAACCTCCTACCCCCACCCTCCCTGTCCACCCACCAGTGATGCTAGCTTGGTCTGTTAAATCTGGCGGTAAGTACTTTGCAATAGACAAGCGTCGTATCAAATGGGTAGCAAGCAATTGCTATTGCCAGTTTCAGGCTATAGAAATTGGGATGAACCCTGACTCCATGGCCCTAATGAATGTTTTTGAAGGACTGACTACCTTTAATAAAGCCGGATACTGAGGGCATTATATTATGTGACCCTTGACCTTTAAACTGTATTAAAAGTAGTAGTCTGATGTCACGCCGCCCGGCGGCCATCTTGGTTCTAAACAAAAAAAAATCAATCCTTTTTATTCTTCATGCTGGCTAGAACTTTTCATATGTCTTGTGATCAGTATGTGTAAAAGTCAAAACATGATCAAATTTATGGGGTTTTTTTCCTCTGGATACGCTTTTATTCTCGCCGGGGAAATATTTCATACGGGCGTCCGCCATTGTTCCGATAGTTTAGAGCCAGTGTTACTAAGTTACCATGCGTCATTAGGAAGGAAGTGACATTACGACTGTTGAAGAGTATTTATAGCCAGAAAAATCAGACTTGTGTTGAGTTTGTATGTTTTATTGAGGAGAATGGATACCATGTCTTAGGGTGCTAATGCCAACAATTTATATATTTTGGGCAGTTTAACATTTAATTCGGGTTTTAAGCATCTGGTTCGTTCCGACATAATAGGCTTTTAACGAAATCGGGTCGAACGGGACGCCGAACGCCGATCCCGAACGGATATAGCCTTCTCACGTGACCGTGAACGAGATCTGGATAGTGAAGACTCTCAAGCGGTATGCAGCATCGGATCTAAGGTCACGTGATAGAGGATAGCTTGGGTTGCTGTTGGCTTGTGTTAGGGGAGGGGCAAGGGGTCAGTGTCATTCAATAGTATATAATTGTGCACGTGGCGCTCTATACAGAGAGAAAATTATAAATTGATTACGGGCGAAGGTGGGGGGAGGGGGGAGAGGGGGGGGGGGGGGGTTGACCCACAAACGATCGAGGTGTTGGGCTTCGGGTAGACCATGATACGAAATCAAAGAGAAAAGGCCGCTGGTACTTGGATGGTGGAAATGGTTGGGGGGTTGGGGGGGGGGGGGGTTAGTGACAATCAGCATGGGATGTATATATTAACATTAATAATATAGGCAATAGATGACCAGGGATGTGTATTGTTTGTGTATTGTTTGTATATGTTTGTGTGTGTGTGTTTGTGTGTGTGTGTGCGCGCACGTGTGTGTGAAAGAGATTACACAAAAATACCTTTCTCGGGAGCTTCCAAATGATTACGTATACGATAAATTTGAAAACCACATTGTTGCAAAAAGCTTTCAAAAAGGAGAACATTTATCTTTGTTTCACCAAAATAGGTTTAGAAATAAAAAAATTTTCTAGTAGATTAATTTTGAAAAAAAATATTGCTCAATTTTTTAAATTTAATGATAGTTTCTTTATTTTCCGGTCGGTTTTCTTGATTTATATCTCATTTTTCAATTCTCAATGCGACGAGCACACTGATGTATCTCGTGTGATTCAAAAGCATTGTTTGTTTTTTTAATATATATATACTGAGAGTCCTCCTGAGCCTTGAGATGGTGACGCAACTATTACATACAAGACCTTGCAGTCGAGTCGGCAGGGCTTTTGGGTTACACAATCACTATTTACCCATCGGTCAGCGGTACTCTTTGATGTATACAACACTCACCGCCTTTACGCAAAGCCGCCTGCCCATAAATCAAGAGATGGTCTCCTAACTGTTCACAAGCGAACTGTCAAACGAGCAATCGATGATTGGATAAGAATCTCAAGATCTCATATAACACGGTAAGTTTTGGAGAGGTGATATCCCCCCACCCGTCATCGGACAGAACTTTCATTGCGTTATATCATATAAGCTCCGCCTCCTCTTTCTATTCCGGAGTGACGAGATTAGACGAGAGGACGCGAGAAAAAACTGATCACGTGATCGGTAAGTCGTTCGTTCGGTGTCCGTTCGGTGGGCAACTATAACTCGGTAATACCATTTTAAGACGAATGGGTCACATATTATGTCCTCTGTTTATATTATTTTACACCCAAAGACTCCACACCCAAATATAATTATAAAGAAATGCTATAATTAATTAGAGAGTTTTAAGTGACATTAACCAGTAACCTGCACTTCTCCGGGGGAAAAAAATCGTATTTAAGAATTTGGCCAGAAAACTGGTCCCTTCAAATATCGACCAATTTAAATCACCCGATCTTGGCAAAAACTCAAAAAACCTAAGACTATGCGAAGTATTTGCGAAGTCCCAGGTTTTGAGGGCTTTTCACAAGAAGATGGTCATTTAAATCGATCAATACTCAAAGGACGAGTTTTCTGGCCAAATTTTTTAATGCGAGTTTTTTTGTTTTGTTTTCTGGATTACTGCAAATAAGTGGTCATGGGTAAATGCCATTGCCTGAAACGTTGGCGTTTTTGATGTATGCCCTCTCCAAAAATCTTAAGTCAATTACTGATTGTTATAATGTACACTTACCTTTATATTCTTATTATGTCTGCCTGCCTCATTAAATTATTTTATATTCCTGTGTTTTATTTTTCTCCTTTATGAAACACGAAAACCCCAGATTTATATGTAACTATTTATTTTGAGACCTGCCAACTTGAAATTAAAAAAAACAAACTAGTGGAGACCCCGAAATATTTTCGTGGAAAATGTGTACTACTACGAATATTCCAACCCCTTTCTATTTTCACTTTTCATATATTGTGACTCATCGTCTCTAAACGGTATTATGTCGGGATGATTTGGGTGCAAAAATTGAATTTATTGACAAAAACATGAAACTTGGGGTTTGTTTCGATTTGTTATGTTACAGAATGAAGACAATTTCTCACAATGCAAATGCTCAAAAAATGGTATTTACTATCAATTTAATTCTAAAGTCACTTTTCGGGGTCCAATTCATTCCGACATAATACCGTTTGGAGACGAAGGGAATATTATGTGTTATTCAATTCCAACGCCTTTCTATATTCACTTTTATTTTTTTGGGTTCATTACGATCCCAGGCTTTAGTCAAAACAGCCGACTCTAATTTGCTATGGTCACAGTAAAGAGAGCAATATCCACTAAAATATGCTCAAGGCGCTTTACAAGGGGTCCTTGGTCAACAGCGACATTTAACAAGTAAGACGGGACATGCCGCCTATTAGACGATACAATTTTTCTGACAAAGACAACGCTGTTAACGGCCAGGTATTCATTTTACGGTGAGAGAATGTGAGTAAAGAGCTTTTTCCAAGGACTCAACTATGCGCCGAGCACGAGGCTCGAACCCAGGACCTTCCGATCCGAAAGCGAGTGTCATACCACTAGACCACATAGCCGCACAATTGGTCATTACGATCCCAGGCTTTAGTCACAACAGCCGCCTCTAGTTTGATATGGTCACAGTAATAGCCCAATACGCTCTTTATTTCATTGCAAAGACTGATTATAAAAGAATCTCAGTGCTTCTGTGCAGCTATGTGGTCTAGTGGTATGACACTCGCTTTCGGATCGGAAGGTCCTGGGTTCGAGCCTCGCGCTCGGCGCATAGTTGAGTCCTTGGAAAAGGCTCTTTACTCACATTCTCACACCGTACTCAGGTGTAAAATGAGTACCTGACCGTTAACAGCGTTGTCTTTGTCCGAAAAATTGTAATATCGCCTAACAGGCGGCATGTCCCGTCCTACATGTTAAATGTTGCTGTTGATCAGGGACCCTTTGTAAAGCGCTTTGAGCACATTTAGTGGATATTGCGCTATATAAAGCTCAATTCTTATCTTTTCTGGATCCACAGCTCAACCAACCGAGTCCTTGGGGATATTGAATAAAATCAAGTTCCGTGTGACAATTGTAATATGTGACTCACCGTCTCTAAACGGTATTATGTCGGGATGACTTGGGTGCAAAAAATTGAATTTATTGACAAAAACATGAAACTTGGGGTTTGTAGTTCTGTGTTACAGAATGAAGACAATTTCTCACAATGCAAAAGCTCAAAAATTGGTATTTACTATCAATTTAATTCTAAAGTCACGTTTCGGGGTCCAATTCATTCCGACATAATACCGTTTCGAGACGAAGGGAATATTATGTATTATTCAATTTCAACGCCTTTCTATCTATTTTCACTTTTTCTTTGGTGTCATTACGATCCCATTACTCACAACAGCCTGTCTCTAGTTTGATATGGTCACAGTAATAGCCCAATACGCCCTTTATTTTATTGCAAAGACAGATTATAAAAGA
>NC_088366.1:61928044-61933044 GCF_034508935.2 Berghia stephanieae | reverse complement strand
ACCAACACACAAAACTCTGTGTAACCATAAACTTTTATAGTCTGGATAATACAGTTTAGTGAAAATTACTCATAAACGCGGATGGCAAAAAACTATAACAAAGACTCGATTTAAGTCAACTTCATTCCATCTATACAATAATATGTATGAATCAGGTTTACGGTTCGTGTCTGATGAGGTCAATGTAGCCTGTTGGGGAAATAAACGTAGGACTTTGAAGCGCTTTTGATCATGGTGTGATTATCGGGAAATTCTATATAAATGTAGATATGTATTCTATTATATTATAATATATTATGACACATTCATGAAAATATCGACAAAAAGTACCCCCCCCCCACACACACACACACACACCCAAAAAAATAAATAGATAAATAAGTAAAGCATTAGCTTCAAAACTGCATTTAATATAAACTTATCTTATCTTCAAGTTTTATCTTTTTACGTCATAATGTTGCAATACTTTTATCATATTATTATGTTGTTGTTAAATTTAATTCGTATCACTTTCCATCAAACTTGTTTTACTGTAATATGTTTTGTTTTATATCACTGTAAAGCGCTTAGAGCCTGTGACAACGGGGTAAAGCGCTATATAAATGCCATTATTATTATTATTATTATTATTTATTATTATTATTATTATTATTATTATTATTATTATTATTATTATTATTATTATTATTATTATTATTATTATTATTATTATTATTATATTATTATTATTATTATTATTATTAATTATTATTATTATTATTATTATTATTATTATTATTATTATTATTATTATTATTATTATATTATTATTTATTATTATTATTATTATTATCATTATTATTATTATTATTATTATTATTATTATCATTATTTTTTATTACTATTATTATTATTATTATTATTATTATTATTATTATTATTATTATTATTATTATATTATTATTATTATTATTATTATTATTATTATTATTATTATTATTATTATTGTTATTATTATTATTATTTTAACTCATCTTATCTTATCTTATATTATACAATCTTATCTTACCAAAGGCTTAATAGGAATTATCCTTTAAATGCCTTATACAATAGTTTATAATTACAGAATCTCATATAGCTTGCATTGTATCATTCACAGACAGTTTTACACATTTTGAATGCCAGGAAAAATGTATCAATGTGTGGCTATGTGGTCGCTTTCGGATCGGAAGGTCCTGGGTTCGAGCCTCGCGCTCGGCGCATAGTTGAGTCATTGGAAAAGGCTCTTTACTCACATTCTCTCACCGTACTCAGGTGTAAAATTAGATTCTGGCCATTAACAGCGTTGTCTCTGTCCGAAAAATTGTAATATCGCCTAACAGGCGTCATGTCCCGTCTTATATGTTAAATTTTGCTATTGACCATGGACCCCTTGTAAAGCGCTTTGATCACGTTTAGTGGATATTGCTCTATATAAAAGCTTAATTTTAATGTGTTTTTTTTAAATGTATGAACTCATTTCCAATTCGAAATTCGTGTCCTGTCCTATAAGAGTTTTTTTTGTTTTTTTTAAGCTATAAAACAATTTTCATCGCAGTTACTTCCCTCGCTATCTGGCTATCTGTCAATCAATCTTATCTTATGTCCAGCTATCACCATAGTAATTCAGACAAAATTATGTCGGGTCATCCAGATGACCAGTGGGCGAATGTCCAGTGACAGGAACAAAAACAGGCAAAATTAAATTGCACATAATGACAACCCTCGGTAGGGGAATTTTCCTCTTCACCTGACAAGCCTAGCCTGACAAAATAACGCTGACGAATGCAATCTAATAATAGAAATTTGTTCGATCTAGTGGGCGATATATCTAGAGTACTGCGATACTGTACTCTGGGAAAAAACACATATTTAAAAATTTGGCCAGAAAACTCGACCTTCAAATATCGATCGATTTAAATGACTCTCATCTTGGCAAAAACTCTCAAACGCGGGACTTACCCGCGTTTGAGAGTTTTTGCCAAGATGAGAGTCATTTAAATCGATCGATATTTGAAGGACGAGTTTTCTGGCCAAATTTTTAAATATGTGTTTTAACAGAGTACGTTAGTGTAGAGGAGAACGATGCGACGACGAGCGATGCTGTCCCAACGAAAAAGTAATTATCAAAGGACTAACCTTGACAAAACGCCATTTCCTTTTTTAAATTTTAAATTGGCCAGAAAATTATTTAAATCTTATATCGATGAGTTGAGATTATCCTTAACATATCAACACTTCTTTACTCTAATTTTTAAAATGTTTTTTTCTTTGGAGTGTTCAGGTTTGATAATTTTTGCCAAGTTTAGGACTATTTAGTTTATTGTTAGATATTATTCGTTTATTAAATTATGGCCAAAAATGAAAAATGTTGTTTTGTCTGTGTGTGGTTGTAGATCAAAATGAAGTTTAAGTAAGAAATAAGGGTAAGCCGTGGATAGGATTGTTGAATAAATGGATGGATGGGTGGATGAGTGGATGGATTGATGGGTGGATGAGTGGATGGATTGATGGGTGGATGAGTGGATGGATTGATGGGTGGATGAGTGGATGGATGGATGGGTGGATGGGTGGATGGATGGATTGGTGGGTGGATGGATTGATGGATGGATGAATGGATGGATAGTATGGTTGGATGGATAGGTGGATGGATGGATGAATTGATGGGTGGATGGATTGATGGGTGGATGGATTGATGGGTGGATGGATTGATGGGTGGATGAGTGGATGGATTGATGGGTGGATGGGTGGATGGATGGATTGATGGATGGATGAATGGATGGATAGTATGGTTGGATGGATAGGTGGATGGATGGATGAATTGATGGGTGGATGGATTGATGGGTGGATGGATTGATGGGTGGATGGATTGATGGGTGGATGAGTGGATGGATTGATGGGTGGATGGGTGGATGGATGGATTGATGGGTGGATGAATGGATGGATAGTATGGTTGGATGGATAGGTGGATGGATGGATGGATTGATGGGTGGATGGATTGATGGGTGGATGGGTGGTTGGATGGATGGATGGATGGATGGAGGGATGAATGGATAGATAGTATGGTTGGGTGGATTGGTGGATGGATGGATGGGTGAATGGATGATAGGCGGAAGGATGGATGGATGAATGGATGGATAGTATGGTTGGATGGATGGGTGGATGGGTGGATGGATGATAGGCGGATGGATGAATGAATAGATGGGTGGATGAATTGGTGGATGGATAACATGCAAGGCTATGTGGTCTTGTGGTATGACACTCGCTTTCAGATCGGAAGGTTCTGGGTTCGAGCATCGCTCGCCGCATAGTTGAGTCCTTGGAAAAGGCACTTTACTCACATTCTCTCACTCATACTCAGGTGTAAAATGAGTACCTGGCCGTCAACAGCGTTGTCTCTGTCCGAAAAAATTGTAATATCGCCTAACAGGCGTCATGTCTCGTCCTACATGTTAAGTGTTGCTGTTGGCCAAGGACCCCCTCCCCTGTTAAGCGTGTTGAGCACGTTTAGTGGATATTGCGCTATATAAAAGCTCAATTTTTTTTATGTGTTGAAAGCGCCGTAAGACCCTTAAAAACCAAACAAACAAATACAAACTCAAAACATCTTCATTGCAAGACAAGAAGATTTGAAAACAATTACATTTAAAAAATCATTTAGTCTCGTTAACACGCCAGGTTTAAATGGGAAGAATATTTATGGCTCCAGAATTTTGTAAACTCTGCCTTATCGTCAAAAATCAAATGATTTAATTCAGATTGACCGTGTTTAAAATAAAAAGAATTACACATTTAATTGAAATTCATTCCCAATGTGATCATCGTCTCTAAAAGGAATTATAGCCAAATGAATACTGACGTTTAACACTGAAATTCATGAATAACTTATATAATAATAAAAATTGAAATAAATGTCTTCTTTGAGGGCATCTTTGTGTTCTTTCGAAAAAAGAAAATTAAATTCAAACTTATATATAATTTTGACTTTAAACCCACTTTTCATAATCTAGAACATTCCAACATATGTATTACCACTTTGAAAAAGAAAAATACGCCATTCCGCTACGACATCATAAGATATCGTCGCCTCGGCATTCCACGAAGGAATATAGATAACTCATCAAACAAGATGTCTGGTGTCAACATGAATCACCCATGTTGGCCAAGTGAGAAATGGGGGTTAATAATTTTGCCCAAGGAAAATAAAATGAAAGTGTCTGAAGGGGGCTCGAACCATGGACCTTCCGGGTCACAGCCTTAACAACTCGGCCACTTCGCCCCAACAAAGCAGTCACAAATGTAGCTTCATGATAGAATTTGTTCAAGACGTGATTGGACAACAACAAGTATTTAGATTAAAACTCAGAAGCAAAAACATTTTTATATCTTTATCAAAAACTCAGAAAATCTTTATTGCAAGACAAGACGATTTGAAAACAATTAACATAAAAATCCATTTAGTCTCGTTAACCCACCAAGCTTCAACTTAAATGGGAAGAATATTTATGGCTCCAAAAATTTGTAACCCCTGCCTTATCTTTAAACATCAAATGACTTAACCCAGATTGAACGTGTTTAAAATAATCGCACACATTTGATCAAAATTCATTCCCAAACACTATATATAGTGACAAGCTGACAGCGACTACCAGTCTCCTAATCTAATGTATCACCCTGTTGAAAATATGTCAACGACTGAAATTATATTTAAATTATCCCTGTCCCTGTTTTCCATTTGTAAAAATCAAATTGGAACTTAAATTTACACGCAGCGCCCGTGATTTATTCCCAGTGCGCCCAATAACAAAACACTTTTCTCGTTTGTGATTCGCTCTTAACTCAATCAAAACAAAATACAAATTTCTGGCTGTCTGCCAAAATACAGACAAAACGCTTTTAAAAAAACAAACCAAATTTCGACTCAGAAAAATAATATATTTTGCGTCATGTAATTGATCGATTAAAATTGCCAAATTTTTGCT
>NC_088366.1:61903044-61920544 GCF_034508935.2 Berghia stephanieae | reverse complement strand
TATCGCCTTCCATCACTAATACCTTGCTGAAAGCAGATAGATGGATACCATGTGGATAACGCAGAAAGCACTTACTAAATTGTAGTATGTAATGGGTTTTTATAATGAGTTTCACGATGCAGAAACCGGTATAAAATCGGTACCCTTTTGTATCAAAGGCTTTAAAAGAACTTTGTTTCTTTTATTTATTATCATCTATCTTTTCATTCATTCTTTTATTGATATTCTGATAAAATCTTTTATTATCATACCAACATGGCTAGCAACTATCATCTGCTGGCTAATCTCACTTATCCCTCCCGGAACGGTCAATTTTCTTGTCTTGGTCTCATAAATTATGCTTTGAATTGAATGGGAATTTATCGGCATGTCAAAAGTCTTTAAAAGTCCTTGTTAGTTGAAAAGTTACCTTTAAATGTGTTGTCAAGTCAACAACTGCCATGTACTAATGACAAAACAGTGGGAGCGATCTATAGATAGTATGCGCTTGGCTAAGAAGCTCATAACATTGCCATCCGGAATTATAACGGACCAACACACAAAACTGTGTGTATCCATGAACGTTTATAGTCAGGTTAATACAGTTCAGTGAGCATTACTCATAAACGCGGATGGCAAAAACAATAACAAAGACCTAAGTGACGTCTACCTTCGAACTATCTATAGATAGAACGAAGATGACGTCACTCAAGCCTTTGTTATTGTATTTTGCCATCCGCGTTTGTGAGTGATTCTCACTCAGCTGTATTAACCAGACTATAAAAATTCATGATTACACAGAGTTTTGTGTGTTGGTCCGTTTTACTTCCGGATGACAATGTTATGAGCTTCATAGCCAAGCGCATACGATCTATATTCATGTTTTCGTCCAACCAGGTCATCAATCACATGGTTTGTTGCTGTCCAACGATTGGATGCTTCTTAACAAATATAAACACGCTGCTTTGTTGATGAAAATTGTGTCAAGCTGAACAAAATGACCAATCGTGATTCTAGATATTTCAAAAGCTGTGAACACTTTTCACTATTTAGGTCATTTTGAGCACACTTTGCAATGTGACCAATGAACTCGAGCACATGGAAAGTTAATATAGATAGAACGAAGATGACGTCACTCATGTCTTTGTAATTGTTTTTTTTTTTTTTTGCCATCCACATTTATGAGTACTTCTCACTAAACTGTATGAACCAGACTATAAAAGTTCATGGTTACACATATATTTTGTGTGTTGGTCCGTTTTACTTCCGGATGGCAATGTCGTGAGATTCTTAGCCAGGTGCATACTATCTATAGATCATGCCCATTGAATGGGAATTTATCGGCATGTCAAAAGTCTATAAAAGTCATAGTTAGTTGAAAAGCCTCATTTAAATGTGTGGTCAAGTCAACAACTGCCATGTAATGACAAAACAATTTGGCCGGAATGATTTAGCTTCAAAAATCGGTCAATTAAGGGGGTATGCGGGGGTTATATTATACAAAGTAAGATAGTTTTTTTTATGTTGATCTGTCACCTGGAACAACTACAAAAGACGTCAAACTTCTACGTCAGGACAAGAGACCGAAGTCTCGTGCCATGACGTAGAAGTTAGACGTCTTTTGCAAACACCAACAAACTTCGTGTGCGATCATCTCGCCAACTTTAAATCTATGTTCAGCTAGACCTCACACTTGGAAATGATTGATTGATCATTCAACGACTTGGGTTTCCAGACGACTTTGAACTCTGTCGTACTCAGGAAAAAAAACATAATATTTAAAAATTTGGCCAGAAAACTCGTCCTTCAAAAATATATCGATCGATTTAAATTTAAATGACTCTCATCTTGGCAAAAAATCTCTAACCTGGGACTTCGCGAAGGTTTTTTTTTTCCAAGACGAGGGCAATTTAAATCGATCGATATTTGAAGGACGAGTTTTCTGGCCACACTTTCAAATATGTGACCCTTCGTCTCGAAACGGTATTATGTCGGAATGAATTGGACCCCGAAAAGTGACTTTAGAATTAAATTGATAGTAAATACCAATTTTTCAGCTTTTGCATTGTGAGAAATTGTCTTCATTCTGTAACATAATAACTCGAAACAAACCCCAAAGTTTCGTGTTTTTGTCCATAAATTCAATTTTTTTGCACCGAAGTCATCCCGACATAATACCGTTTAGAGACGGTGAGTCACATTTTTCCTAATCCAAGTCAGACAGGTCTGCTATTGTAGCTTTGTAGGTGGAGCTCAACATTTTCACCGAAATATGTGACTCACCATCTCTAGCGTGGCTAACTTGGGGGTTTGTTTCGATTTGTTATGTTAGAGAATGAAGACAATTTCTCACAATGCAAAAGCTCAAAAATTGGTATTTACTATCAATTTAATTCTAAAGTCACTTTTCGGGGTCCAATTCATTCCGACATAATACCGTTTCGAGACGAAGGGTCACATATTATTGCAAAAGTAGGTGGACCGCATGAATGAACCAAAACTTCGTGTGCAATCTAGCAAGTTAAATCTATGTTCAGACCGCACACTGCTACACTTCGAGATAATTGATTGATCGTCTACATACAACTGACTTTCCTCTTTTCAACAATATTCATTCAACTCTACATGCGGTGGGTGGCGTTTGTTTGACACCATACACCCGACGGACGACATCCGATCACAGCGTTTTCATACAAACACCAACACGCACACACACACACACACACAAACACACACACACACAAACACACACACACACACACAAACACACACACACACAAGCACATACATACACACACACCAAAAGAAATCACAAGAAGACTTGGATTTCAATGAAGTCCGAGTCGCACCGTATTGTGAAAAATAATAATAATAATAATAATAATAATAATGATAATAATAATAATAATAATTAATAATAATAATAATAATAACAATAATAATAATAATAATAATAATAATAATAATAATAATAATAATAATAATAATAATAATAATAATTAATAATAATAATAATAATAACAATAATAATAATAATAATAAATAATAATAATAATAATAATATAATAATAATAATTAATAATAATATAATAACAATAATAATAATAATAATAACAATAATAAACAAACAAAATAACAAAAACAAAAAAGAACAAACAAAAAAATGAACAAAAAAAAAGAACCAAAACAAAAAAAAACCCAAAAATAAAACAAACAAAAGAAAGAAAAAAAAACCAACCACAAAACAACAGATTTATACAAAAATTTGGTCAGTAAACTCATCCTTCAAATAATATTATCTATCGATTACAATGAATCCCATCCGTCTTGTCAAGGAACTTGTCACAGTTTGAGAGTTTTGTTTTTTGTTTTTTTTTTTTTTTGTTTTTGTTTGTTTTGTTTTTTTTGTACAAGATGTGGGTCATTTCAATTGATTCTTATGTGAAGGACGAGTTTTCTGGCCAAATTTTTATGAAATATGCGGCTATGTGGTCTAGTGGTATGACACTCGCTTTCGGATCGGAAGGTCCTGGGTTCGAGCCTCGCACTCGGCGCATAGTTGAGTCCTTGGAAAAGGCTCTTTACTCACATTCTCTCGCCGTACTCAGGTGTAAAATGAGTACCTGGCCGTTAACAACGTTGTCTTTGTCCGAAAAAATTGTAATATCGACTAACAGGCGTCATGTCCCGTCCTACATGTTAAATGTTGCTGTTGACCAGGGACCCCTTGTAAAGCGCTTTGAGCACGTTTAGTGGAAATTGCGCTATATAAAAGCTCAATTTTTATTTCCAAAAAATGTGTTTTTCTTGTCTGAGTACGACAATGTTATTGATTGATTTTGGTGAAAAACTGTGACGAAGTTTATAGTATAATGGAAGGGGGGGGGGGGGGGGGGGGGGGATCGAAAAATATGTGTTTGTACGAGTAATGTTGCCAGAAAGAATAATATAAGAAAAAAAAATTTAAAAAAACTTCCGAAAAATTATTTAGCTTTGTAAATATGTGGTATAACATTTGGCTTTGGACCCAAAGTACTCTGGTTCGAGTCCCGTCCCGCTCTGGGCAGCACAAAAATGAGTACTTGAAATTATTTTTACTCACAATTCTCTTCTTACCGTACTCAGGTGTAAAATGGGTACCTTCGCCTGAAACAACATTTCTCTGTCTATAAAACATTGTATTATTAGAGTTTTATTAGCGTCACTATCACATTAACCCTCTCCATACCACCCATAGAAAAATCGTCACATTCGTTACGATGCAGGCAACATTTTTCTCATTCAGATTTAATTTGTACACCATAACATTAGAACAAAAATGTTTGCTATAGTTAAAGTATATTTTCATTGTGTTGAAGAGCTCGTTTAGCAGAAAGAAATATTTATAGCAAGAACTAACAGATTTTGTGTTTGAGTGAAAAAAAAATCTATTTTTGTATAGGTTGAGTGTGAAGTTTTGGGGAAAATCCGGAAAATGGCCGGTAAGGAGAGAATTAAATTTAAGTTTTTCTATAATTAAGTAATCTTTTGTTGTTATTTTATTTTTTAATTATTTTTTTTTTTTGTTTTTGTCTTTTTGTTTTCGTGTTGGTATGAGATGAAAGACTAAATGGATGACTTTAGAGGGAGGGGGAGAAAAACGGTGAGAGACAAAGAAGGTAGAGAGGGATAAAGGAGGGGGAACAAAAGAGGGGAATGAAATTGAAGGCCGGGAGGGGGAGTTGGGGGCTGGGGGCTGGGGGAAAGGGGGGGGGGGTGTTGGGGATTTAGTATGAATGTGTAAATGAATTGAGATCATTTGTAGCCAAAGTTTTATGGCTCACAGACGCGGCGTCTTTCCGTGTAAAATGGTAGGAGGGGGTGCCATGTAAATCAATCCATTATTTACAATTACAGCTCCCGACTTTAGTAATCCATCCATTATTCAAGCGTTATAATGGCCACGACAAGTGATTTGACGCTAGGGGGCGCCCTTCATGTTATGACCCCGTTATGCTGTGACTTGCATAGGATGAGAGATCCCCGACTGAAAGCGGATAGCGCCCCCTGGTGTCTTTGTTGTTGGAGTGAGTACAAGATACGGTATCTTCAGCGTGTTGTTAGTTGCTCTCACATCCCACAATGTCGTTTATTTGGAGTGAATGGCTGTTTTTGGTTTATGTTGTAATCTATACACATAATAGACTCCACGGTGTTCACATGTCGTATGCGTATACGAACAGTGATATGGATTTCATGGGGTGTCCGGAAACAGACAAAACGATTTTATTTCTCTCTCTCTCTCTCTCTCTCTCTCTCTCTCTCTCTCTCTCTCTCTCTCTCTCTCTCTCTCTCTCTGTCTGTCTGTCTCTCTCTCTGTCTCTCTCTCTCTCTCTCTCTCTCTCTCTCTCTCTCTCTCTCTCCGTTTTGGCCATAATTCCAAATATCAGAACATGGCGTTTTTGAACTTTGAGATATTTTTTTATATAGCGCAATATCCACTAAAAGTGCTCAAAGCGCTTTACAAGGGGTCTCTGCCCAACAGCACCATTTAACAATTAGGACAAGACATGACGCCTGTAAAGCGATATTATAATTTTTTCGGACAGAGACAACGCTATTGACGTTAGCCAGGTACTCATTTTCACCTGAGTACGATGAGAGTAAAGAGCCTTTTCCAAGGACTCAACAATGCGCAGAGCGAGGCTCGAACACAGGACCTTCCGATCCGAAAGCGAGTGTCATACCACAAGACCACATAGCCTTATGATATGACACTCGCCTTCGAGCCGGAATGCCCAGGATTCGAGCTCACTCACCTTTGAGCGCATAGTTGAGTCATTGGAAAAAAGGCTCTTTACTCACATTCTCTCACCGCACTCAGTGTAGAATGAGTACCTGGTCATTATCAGCCTTGTCTCTGTCGAATTTTTAAAAATATTGCCTGAAATGCGTCATAATATCTCGTCCTACATGTTAAGTGTTGCTGTTGGCTTGGGATCTATTGTAAAGCACTTTGAGCACGTTGAGTCGATTTCGACCTATAAAATGCTCAGGATCTCTTTAAAAATCTGGGATGATATTTTTTTTTCTTGCATTTTTATTCCTGCACAGTTTCATAAACATATGTGACCCATCGCCTCAAAGCGGTATTCAGTCGGAATGATTAAAGTGCTAAAAATTGACTTTATAACCAAAATTATTGGATTTGGGTTGAGTTTGTATGTCTTATTGTGGAGGATGAATCCGGTATTTTAGATAGAGTGCTCAAATCCAAGATTTCATAATTTTGAACAGATTGACTTTAATTTGACTTTTTATCATCTGGTCCATCCCGACATAATACCGTTTTGAGACGCCTGGTCACATATTTTTAGATGTTATTCTAGACGATTGAACGAAGACCTTAAACTAAAAAAATGACGACAATCAATTTAGAAAGAACTAGACTCTAGAATGAGTACCTGGCTTTTAACAGAATTGTCTCTGTCGGAATTTTTTTTTTTCAATATCACCTAACAGGCGTCATGTCTCGTTCTACTTGAAGCGTGTTGCTGTTAGTCAGGGACCCTTTGTAAAGCGCTTTGATCACGTTTAGTGGATTTCGAACTAAATAAATGCTCGTTTATTGAACGATCTAGGATTTTTTCTTCTTTTCTTGTGTTTTTTTCTTTCTGCACATTTTCATTAACAGGTTTTTTGCTGTTAATTTGGACGATTGAAGGAAGACTTTAAATAACAAAATAAATGACGACAATCGATTTTTAAAAAATTGCAATTTCGCCCAACATGCGTCACGTTTCGTTCTACATTCTAAGTGTTGCTGTTAGCCATGGAGCCCTTGTAAAGCGCTTTGAGCACGTTTAGTGGATATTGCTATTGTTATATATTGTTATTTAAAAAAAGCTCATAAGCTCA
The DNA here is from genome assembly GCF_034508935.2 of Berghia stephanieae. Lineage (NCBI taxonomy): Eukaryota > Metazoa > Mollusca > Gastropoda > Nudibranchia > Aeolidiidae > Berghia > Berghia stephanieae. The sequence goes on along the minus strand of NC_088366.1, from coordinate 61,913,668 downwards.
ATTAATTGAGAAAGAATTGCAATATCCATTTTACATGATGACGAGTACGTACGTTACCATGTCAGCGTGCTTGCATGACCGGTTGACTAAGTACATGTTGAGTGTTGAGGGCCCTATCCTCTTCTCCTCCTCTATTTAATTCCCCTCTTCCACTTATCTCAGTTCTCATCTAGGATATTATCGGCCCTTCATATAAAGAAAAAAGATTTTTAACTCACTCAACCCTAACACCGACTATATCCGTAGTTTACCCGGGGTTACTTTTACCTCATGCCTATTTATTACATTTTCCTGATACAAATTATAGGCGTAGTATCAAAGCTAATGTTTAATAGTTTTTACATGTTAATGGTAGTTGAATAAAACTTTCTATGTACATGCTCATTTTTAAGACATTTTTTTCCAATTTTTAAAAGTAGCAAAAATCTCTAGAATTGAGTGAGTTAAAACTCTTCCCCCCCCCCCCCCCCCAGGGGGTGTGGAGGGGAGGGTTTGAATCAAACACAAGGGCAGATAACCACCCGACACAAACAACGTGACGTAACTCACAGAAGCAATCGGCGACTCACCCAGGCGTAAAATGCTACACAAGATCCATAATAGAAAAATCACCCTTACAAACTGCCAACAACTTTTATCGTTAACAAAGCAGTATCAGACTATGATAAATCGTTTTAAAATAACGGCCTCTTCTTTTTTAAGAACGACAACAAAACGCTTTTGGCTTGGTTTTGGGTCGTGTGATTTATTAAATTCTCGTTTGAAAGCGTCCATGCAACCGAAACAAACGAGATTTGCCGAGATGTATGGCCATTGCGTCATTAGTACTCTTGAGTGAACAGAGACCAGGGAAATATGACCCAAGGGTGTGTTCTGGGATGCGATCGAACTGCTAGATTTAGGATCATCGAACCTCATAATTCCTCCCATATTTGGTGGGACTCATAGGTTCAAAATTCAGACCTGCCGACTGGGAAATTTAAAAAAAAAGTCGTAATTTTTAGGCGATAAAAATAATAGTCGTTTTAGATAACTTTATATACTAGATCATTAATCTACCCTCGTAATGATTAAATAACACTTCAAAACCCAGAAAATGTGACCCCTCGTCTTATGTCGGGATGGACCAGATGCTAAAAAGTCGAATTATAGTTAAACTGGTCAAAAATATGAAACGTTGGTATTTAGCACAGTAAAATATGATATTCCTTCTCCTCTATAAAGCATAAACTAAACTTATGCATGATATTTCTGGCTACAAATTCTATTTTCAGTTCTTTATCACCCCGACTTAATACCGTTTTGAGACGAGGGGTCACAAATCATAAACTCTGGGATCAACTTTGATTTTCAATAAGCATTAATGACTAGGGTAGGGTAGCCACACCACGCTAACGTTTCGTTCATACTCCAACCTCCATTGAGTACAGACGATACAAGTTATTTTGCATTTTTTAAAAATTTGTTTTCCACGTTAATTTGTTTATTGTTGTGCCGACGAAGGGTTTTGTACCCGAAACGTATATTGTCTGTATTGTTCCCATGCGACCGAAGCCTCTCCATTTTCACTCTTTCTTTAGTATTTTCATGACTTAGAAATGCTCATGAAGCTTTGAAATCACGAAGTTTTTACGAAATTTCGGAATTGTTCGAATTTTTCGTAGTAGTGGGCAAGTCTGAAAATGATATCACCCGAAAATGACTTTGACTGCAAAAAATGATTTTATAGTCCATATTATGAAATTAGGGCACCTAAATCGACATAAATGTATTGAACATCTTGCTCTCACAGGAAAGATAGAAGGTAAAAAGAGTAAAGGTAGACCAAGAAAAACATATTTGAATGTTTTGAACAGCTGGGTGACAAAGAAAGAGAAGAGTAATATTAGTTTTCTGAGGTTATCTGATCAGAGAGATGAATGGCGTACCATGATCACCGATGTCTGGCATGTCTGAAAAAGAAGAAGAATATGTCGTCCGTTTAAATTACTAATATCGAAGTTTACATGTATATAGATTAAACGAAGGCAATACGGGTTATAATAGCAATATATACTGCATTGGTAAATAAATCCTGTACAAACACCTGCTTATGATTAGAATAAAGCCAACCTATAAGATCAAATTATTATCAGCCTCAGAGAAGCAATACGGAGATCTATAGCTATCCACACAGCTGTAGCATATTATTATTATTGTTCCTGTTACCGGATTGCCAGATTATATTTGCAAATTTTTTTTTTAAATGCCATATATAAGTCATAAGAAAAATACCAAATAATAAATGTTCTTTTACAAATACCAATAATTTTCTAGATGTCATTTTTCCCTAACGAAAAGGCACCAAAAAAAAAATAGAAAAAAATCTTCATTTTCTCATACCGCTGCAAAGAGACACAATGAAAAATCACATCGCATTGTCAGTTTAAGGATAAAATTTAGAATATTCTGCATAATTCCAGTTTATTTGCTTTATCATACCAGTAAAATTTGTGATTTTAATAGAAAAATATGCCTAAAAAAACACCAAAATGAACTTTCTCACCCAAAAAAAAAAAAAAAAAAAAAAAACAACTTTAAAAATGCTAAGTTGTTCTTGTATTTGGCATAAAAACGCCTTATTGGCAACTTGCACTGTTATCAATTTTAATAAATGGATATATCAATTTTTATACGGTACCTATTGGAATTCACAGAAATAGACACGAGGAATAACATAACAATGGAACGCCAAATCTATTGCAATATCTGATTAATCTTTCGTAAACACCATATGATTAGGAGAAAGCCTACGATATCCCCTATACATATATGATATTATTCATTTATCCCAACAAGATAACGTCTTTATCCCATTGCTTTATACACACGTCAGATTGAAGACTTGACGGAGATAGTGTGTGTATTCCTTCGTCGTCGATTGTAGAACTACTGTAAACATGTTTATTTGAGTCCCATCGGGATCGGTGTTAAGTGTGTGGCCTTGAGCAAGTCACCTCGCCCCAGCTCACTTTGCGGCGCTGCCCTGCGGCTGACGCCTGGGTTATTCCAGCCTTCCCTTGGAATAGACGCTAAAGACCAATTTCCCCATAAAAGGAATTTCTTTCTTATTGCGCTAACAGCTCAAGTTTAGCTTTGGTCACATCTCATTTTGAATTTTACAGAACATTCCTCCAATCTCTTCTCTATAAACGCTTAGTTTTTGAAGCTACTGTAAACATGTTTATTTGAGATCCATCAGGATAGGTGTTACTGTTAAGTGTGTGTCTCTTCTGTAAACGCTTGGTTTTAATAACCAGTATCTGGATAGGATTGACATTAACATCCGAATTGGGCTCGGGTTTAATTTTGACCCTCAAAACATCTTTTTTTTATTCACCAGTAAATTAAATATTTTATAATGTTAGCTTGTAGAATAGTTGTCGTACAAGTAAGGTCACGGGTTCAAACCCCCATCACCGCCGCGAAATTTTTATTCTCTATTTATTGTCTTCTGGCACTTTCCTACTCACTTCATCTCTTGTTGTTATCTCAACATAAGTGCCTGCTCCACTCACTTTTCTGAATTAAAATTACTGAATCATTAGGTGTTAGAACTGTTAATTCCTGGCACCTTCCTACTCACTTCATCTCTTGTTGTAGAACAATAGAAGGTTTACATTAGCTGTAACATAAAGTCAGAATTGGGGTCTCCCCGTTTGACAGGTGTCAATGACGAGGATTATGCGTGGTAGAAACGCAAATAAAATAAGTACAATTCTTACAATCGCCGCTGGCCGAGCGATACTATATTATAGATAGAATGAAGTTGACGTCACTCTGGTCTTTGTTATTGTTATTTGCCATCCTCGTTTATGAGTAATTCTCACTAAACTGTATTAACCTGACTATAAACATTTAAGGATACACATAGTTTTTGTGTGTTGGTCCGTTATACTTCCGGATGGCAATGTTGTGAGCTTCTAAGCCAAGCGCATACTATCTATAAACGCAAATAAATAAGCACAATTCTTACGGTCGCCGGTGGCCGAGCGATACTATAGATAGATAGGATGAAGTTGACGTCACTCAGGTCTTTGTTGTTTTTTTTTTTTTTTTTTTTTTTTTTTGCCAACCATGTTTATGAGCAATTCTCATTAAACTGTATTAACCAGACTATGAACGTTCAAGGATACATAACACAAAGTTTTGTTTGTTGGGCAGTTATATTTTCCGGATGGCAATGTTGTGAGTTTATTAGTCAAGAAAAGGCAAGAGGCCTAAGCTATGGTCAGTGTGGCCGGACTGGAGTGGCTATCATGATTTCGAAATTTTGATCCTGTTTTGTTTTTTTAGTAAGCAATTGGATTCAATAGTCTGATGTCACGTCGCCCAGCAACGGCGGCCATCGTGGTTCTAAACAAAGAAAATCGGTACTTTTTATTCTTCATGCTGGCTAGAACTTTTCATGTGTCTTGTAAACAGAATGTGTAAAAGTCAAATAGTGATCAGATTTATAATATGGTTTTTTTTTTCTCCCTCTGGATACGCTTTTATGCTCGCCGGAGAAATATTTCATAAGAGCGTCCGCCATTGTTCCGATAGTTTAGAGCCAGTTACTAAGTTACCATGCGTCATTACGAGGGAAGTGACGTCACGACTGTTGAAGCGTATTTACACAGACATAATATCTCTCGACGCACCAGGCTTGATTGTAAACTCCAGAGGTGTACCTACATTGTCGTGAGAGAGTTCATAGAATCAGACAACCAGCGGACAACTTGCATGCACTTTCTATCAAGAATCAAAGAATGCCTCAAAGAACGGGACTCGAACAAAGGACCTTCCGGTCCGAAGGCGAGTGTCAAACCACAAGACCACATACGATCCGACGTGACACGTGACTGCTGACGTGGAGGGTTCCTGTAGTTTAAAAACAAAACAAAAAAAACTTGAGCTTTTATCTAATGCAATGGGATTAAATGAAACGAATTGTGAAGCGCTTTGAGCATGGAAAAAAAAACCCAAAACAAATATGAAAATAATCCACTATACAAATGTGCATACCTATTAATTTATTCACTTACCTTGAAGACGAGGCCAACCTCATCATTTCAAGCCGTGGGAACCTAACCATGTAGTCACCCTTTGTCATTAATCATCAACTCATTACCGCTAAAAACTTTTAAAATAAAGTTTGGCCAGAAAAAAATCTTCATTTTTCCGTTTTAGCCTGAAAACTTTTACCGCAAATATCAATCGATCAAGACGGTCACCAAATTGTCAAAAAGTCTGAAAATTGAAACTGGCCAAAATCCCAAATTTGAGACTTTTTCGCAAATTAAGTTTCCCCACCATTATCAACCAATATTTGAATGGAGATTTTTCTGGCCAAACTTTTATTTTTAAAATGTCGTTTGTCTGTGTGAAGTTGGTTAGATAACAAGTCCAATCCATTGCAATTTATCAGCCTTTTACTACAACATCAAATACCCCAAAAAGATCTCAAATGAATCACTCTATAAGATCACAAAAGAAAGACCAATCTCCCTTGACATTTTACAACAACGATGGCAACTTTTCGGTCACATACTACGCAGGGACAAAAACATACCAGCAAACCAAGCCATGTCGGGATACTTCCAAAAACACGGGAACCTTTTCAGAGGAAGACCGATCACAACACTCCCTGTGATCCTAAACAAAAACCTCACAACACTTGGACAAAGCATTAGTCTCATAACGGCAGGGGACCTTGAAAATCTGAGAACCCTAGCAGAGGACCGGCAATATTGGAGACACCTCACACAGGAAATACTGGAAACAGCCAAGGCGACCCGATCTTTCGGTCGAGACGCGAAAGGCATCTAAGTCAGTAAGTCAGTTACTACAACAAGATCTTACCTGGCCAAGGCGATGGCTGACCAAACAAACCATTTCATAACTAGTCGTGTGATGAAATAACTTCTTTCTGATATCCAGACAACGAGCTATGCAACTGGGGGATTAGGGAGTTAATCCTAAAGGGATGATGACACTTTTGAAAAAGGGGGTCCCGATCAAAGACTACTAGGAGCAGATCAGAATTTTGGTTTATCATCATAAACCTGGCCTTTTTTCTATTTTCCGTCCACAAATCAAGGTTAATCGAGCTCAGTCAAAGACATTCATATAGAGATTAAATCACACAGCGTCCCTGGTTTCATAAAAAAGAAAATGGCGGCGCTCGACCTCTCACCAGCTACTTATGATGACGTTTTCCTAGCTGTTGTCGTCTCTAGTCCTGTATTCTCTATGGTCCCGATAGCTCACTGACAGGCAAAGAGACCAGTATCGTGAATGTCTTGCTGCTATAACCCAGCAGTGATTGGGTAGTTGGGTCTCTTAGATCTGATGGAAAGTATTTAGCAATAGAATAGCCCCTATTCGAAGGATAAACACGATTTCATAACATGTCTTGTTATGAAATAACTTCTTTCTGATATCCAGACAACGAGCTATGCACTGGGGGATTAGGGAGTTAATCCTTAAGGGATGATGACACTTTTGAAAAAGCGGGGTCCCGATAGGCAGCTCACTGACTGGCAAGGAGACCCGTATCGTGAAGGTTTTGCTGCTATGACCCAGCAGTGATTGGGTAGTTGGGTCTGTTAGATCTGATGGAAAGTATTTAGCAATAGAATAATTAGCGTCCTATTCGAAGGATAAACAAACAATTCATTACTAGTGTGGCCTGAGTACGGTGAGAGAATGTGAGTAAAGAGCCTTCTCCAAGGACTCAACTATGCTATGCGCCTAGCGCGACGCTCTAACCCAGGACCTTCCGATCCAAAAGCGAGTGTCAGCCATTAGACCACATAGCCGCAAAATTTTGTTTTCTGAGGGGGTATGCACGTGATGTGGATTTTCATTATAGAGTATCAGTAATATAATAAAAGTGAAGTGCCTTTGTCTAACCAGGTTTGGAATCTGGGGATCACCTTCGATGAAAATCTATCCATGTCATTCCAGGTAAAAAATGTCTGCAAATCTTTGAGTTTTGGAATCAAAAGAATATTCCTTGTCAGAAAGTTTTTCACTTTAAATGTCACCAAAAAATTAATGGTTTCTTTGGTATTATCCAAACTTGATTATTGTAACTCCCTTTTGTCAGATATCGCACTGAATTTAACAGGTAAATGCGGCTATGTGGTCTAGTGGTATGACACTCACTTTCGGATCGGAAGGTCCTGGGTTCGAGCTTCGCGCTCGGCGCATAGTTGAGTCATTGGAAAAGACTCTTTACTCACATGCTCTCACCGTACTCAGGTGTAAAATGAGTACCTGGCTGTTAACACCGTTGTCTTTGTCCGAAAAAATGTAATGTCGCTTAACAAGCATCATGTTCGGTCCTACATGCTAAATGTTGCTGTTGACCAGCGACCCCTTGTAGAGCGCTTTGCGCACATTTAGTGGATATTACTCTATAAAGAAGCTCAATTTAAAATATATTTTTTTAGTCCTGAAATTTCTGAGAGGGTGTTCCGTAGGCAAAGTGTGACAAAAGATATTGAGCATCAAACTCTTCCCCCAACATGATAAGTTTGAGACTAATGGTCACATTTTTAAAAAGAGAAATTCTTTCTATCAGAACCTTTTGTAGGCTGGGAAAAGCAATGGACAAAAATGAATAAATGTCAAATTCGAAAATGAACATACTACCAAACACGGAACGTTTCGGGCTCAAAGTCCCTTCTTCAGCCAATATCAGGATCGCTTTGACTTGTTTGTATGGATAGCTGTGACAAAAATTTTTTCACACATTTAGAATTTCCTTCAGTTCCAGAGAGGCTTTTTATTGTTCACGGAAAAGTTACTGCCCTTTAAAAACAAAATAATCACAGTGAAGGGTCTTCCTTTTGTTCTAATTATTATTATATTATTATTATTATTATTATTATTATTATTATATTATTATTATTATTATTATTATTATTATTATTATTATTATTATTATTTATTATTATTATTGTTATTATTATTGTTATTATTATTATTATTATTATTATATTATTATTATTATTATTATTATTATTATTATTATTATTATTATTATATATTATTATTAATTATTATTATTTTATTATTATTATTATTATTATTATTATTATTATTATTAATTATTATTATTATTATTATTATTATTATTATTATTATTATTATTATTATTATTTAATTATTATTATTATTATTATTATTATTTCATCATCATTATTATTATATTATTATTATTATTATTATTTATTATTATTATTATTATTATTATTTATATTATTATTATTATTATTATTATTATTATTATTATTCATCATTAATTATTATTATTATTATTATTATTATTATTATTATTATTATTATTATTATTATTATTATTATATATTATTATTATTATTATATTTCAGTCTTTGTAATAATAACTGTGAAGGGTTTTTGGAAAAAGAAGTAGTTGGGAGGAATAGGCTCTCACGGTGTAGGAAAAAAAACAGACGCATTATAAGATTCAAAGGAAAAAATTCTCTTAGAACTAACAAAGAAACAATCCACTTTGCAATATTATACATTGCACATTATTATGACAAGAGAAGAAACTTATTAAAAGATACATGACCCTTCGTCTCGAAACGGTATTATGTCGGAATGAATTGGGCCCCGAAAAGTGACTTTAGAATTAAATTGATAGTAAATACCAATTTTTGACCTTTTGCATTGTGAGAAATTGTCTTCATTCTGTAACATAACAAATCGAAACAAACCCCAAGTTTCATGTTTTTGTCAATAAATTCAATTTTTTACACCAAAGTCATCCCGACATAATACCGTTTAGAGACGGTGAGTCACATATTCTAGTTCAAAGTCAAGGGGAAGTTGATTCTATGATATCAATACGCTTTATCTCAGAGAGATTCAATTATTGTCTCATATTCGCATGGTATTCCCCAAACAGAATACTCAAACGAAATACTGAAATTCATTTTCCACAGACATGGTTATGAATCCAGAAGGTATTGTGTACACTTCCAAATTCAGACAATACACGCTCGATGGAGAAAGAAAGGAAAATAAACCGTTATAATATTTCAAAAGGACCTGTTGTTGATCCTATGCCATACATAATTCGTTCAATACTCAACGAGAAACCCTTCATATATTATGTGACCTTTCGTCTCGAAACGGTATTATGTCGGAATGAATTGGACCCCGAAAAGTGACTTTAGAATTAAATTGATAGTAAATACCAATTTTTGTGAGAAATTGTCTTCATTCTGTAACATAACAAATCGAAACAAACCCCAAGTTTCATGTTTTTTTGTCAATAAATTCAATTTTTTGCACCCAAGTCATCCCGACATAAAACCGTTTAAAGACGGTGAGTCACATATTCCATATCAAAGGGGGATGAATGGAGAGGGGAATTATGAAGTCAATTCCGTGCGGACTGTATTATCCAAACTGCCTCATTGTGTCTGATGGTTCAGGTGGGATTAGGCCATCCGCTCGAGAGAAGCCAAGAAAATAGATTATCTCAACAGGCTTTTTTGCCGCCGCCACCAGAGCTAACTCCGCGTCGTCACCAGACTGTAAATGTAAAGAAGAAACACTAATAATAACGAATAAAGGGGGTGGGGGTGAGGGGGGAGAGGGGGGGTGTCTGCGATTCCGTTGCCGTAACTTATTATAATGTTAACCATTTAACTGCTGTACTCTGGAAACAAATCATATTTAAAAATTTAGTCATAAAATTCGTCCTTCAATTAAATAATATCGATCGATTTAAATGACCATCATCTTGTCAAAAACTCTCAAACCTGGGACTTCGAGGAGTCTTCTTGAAGACCCATGTTTAAGATTTTTATTTTTATTTTTATTTTTTTTTTTTGGGGGGGGGGGGGGGTTGTATTTTGCCAAGATGAGGGGGTCATTTAAATTTAAATCGATCGATATTTATTTGAAGGACGAGTTTTCTGGCCAAATTTTTAAATACGAGTTTTTTTTCCAGAACACATCAGTTAAATGGTTAATAATATATCTATTCTTATCGAATGTCGTCATGCCAGCAGGTATTTATTGTACAAAAACACACTGTGTTGTTCCTTTTGTATTGACATTATTCCGTGATTTTGTTGGGTAATCTGACGGATTATCTTGCGTAATGCTGACATGCTGTTCCAAAAATATCTAATGCCTTAGTTTTATTTATTACAAAAGTCTTTACATGTTAATAAATGTGACTCACCGTCTCTAAACGGTATTATGTCGGGATGACTTGGGTGCAAAAAATTGAATTTATTGACAAAAACATGAAACTTGGGGTTTGTTTCGATTTGTTATGTTACAGAATGAAGACAATTTCTCACAATGCAAAAGCTAAAAAATTGGTATTTACTATCAATTTAATTCTAAAGTCACTTTTGGGGGGTCCAATTCATTCCGACATAATACCGTTTCGAGACGAAGGGTCACAAATAATGTTTTCTAATTTATTTCACGCGCTCGCTGGCTTGAGCAACGGTTAAATTTATGACGAATTCATTATTCAAATTTATTTGAGTATTGTATTGTATTGTGTTTTAATAATTTATGGGGAAAGATGGATTAGTGTTAGAGT